>NC_081250.1:36259825-36507325 GCF_030490865.1 Poecile atricapillus | reverse complement strand
ATTCATTCGTCCTGTAAGTAGCTTTTTTTATTTTCACTAATTAAACAATTGTTTACTTTATAGTGGCAGTAAAAAATACTGAAAGTACTTTTAGCCTAAGGCAACCAGATGCCCCAGATTCATCAGGCCAGTCCCATTTTTTTTAATGGACCTTCCTGTTGTCTGTTGCAAATTGTCTGGGTGCTGAGCCGTTCCAGTTTTCACAACCCCCTTCCCTTCCTCCCAGACAGCCAGTGCTCCAGCCCCAGTTCACTTCCTTTGTGTCTGACATCTGCACCATTAGACACCAGAAAGGTGGGCAGGTAGCCCAGTGGCCACAAAACCTGTTTCATTTCTTGGCTGTGCCCCAACAACCCCGCTGCCCTACCCACAAAAATCTTCCAGGATGCTAAGACCGCAAATCTGGTCAGCTTATTTTAGCCAACTGTACTATTCAGAAAAATTGAAACAATTATTGCTTGCTTCAAAAATGTTTATCTGCCTCTTTAGTTTTCACAGAACGTTTCCTTTTTTTATGGCTAATATTTTACTGCAGGGGAGTTTTTTGTAAAAAAAAAAATAAAAACAAAACCAAAAACAAAGCCATAAAATATCATTGTTCTGAGAGAGCTGAACCTGAAGCTTTTAATTTATTTTGAGGTTAAATTTTTTGATTTTTCAGAGGGTTGCAGACTTTGAACAAAAGTCATGAAATAAAGTTGAAATAAGAGGTAGACATACAAGAGGTGAGAAAGTTATTTGTATAAAAACCTTCTAGAATAGCACTGAGTAGAAACATTATTGGGAACCAAAGAAATTACTCGATATCTGGGCTGCCTTTCTTCCTCTGGGAAACTGTATTTAAAAAAAAAAAAAAAACCAAGACACAAAGCACACATAAGTGCCTCTCATAACATGAAAGATTTCTGTTTAATTTTGTTTAAGTGTTCTGTGCTATCAGTTGCTGCTTGAATTAAATGAAAAGCAATTTCAGTGGTAAACTGAACCCTTAAATGTAAGAAAAAGATTCCATTTTCTTTTGAGCTATGATCTTAAATTATAGCACTGCCCACTAGAGCTGTTTGAGCTTAGGTTGTGTTGGTGTATTTGTTATAATAAGCCCCTTACTTAAGCAGGATTATGGTTTGGCCACAACAATACCTAGAAGAATAAAAGGTGACGAGCAAACTCTTAGTCTGAGAAAGATTTTTTCTTTTTTTTTTTTTTTTTTTAAATAAAAAACATATTGGAGATAAAATCCTCCTAAGTTTATCACTTTAAAGGGGATTTTGTTGATACTGTTACTTATTAAAACAAACATATTTTGACTGCTGCCTCATTTGATAACAAGTAAAATTTGGACTTTTAAATTATTCTTTTGAGTAATTTTTAAAACACAGTACAGATCATGTCTATTATGAGAAAGCATTTGTAATTACTGATTGAAAATCTAGTAGTGATTTTTAGTATTTGAATAACTGAAATAAATTAAGATGACAACTCAAAAGCAAAAAACCTCTTCTAGATTATTTTTGCATTGCTTAAAAGTCAACTTCATACCAAACTAATAGTGAACAGTCTACATACATCCTCAAGCATTAGAACCATTTTGGAATCTAAGTAAATTCTCTAATTTTAAAAGAAGTAAAATCCTATACTTGAAGCTGAATTTAAATAGTCACAGCTGATGTAAAATGTCCCTCACTGGTATGTGGCAGCCATTTTAGGTGTTCAGGTTGTTTTGTTGTTTTCTACTAGTATTTATACAGTAAAAATATAAATGCTTGAAGCATTGGAATCCAATCAGCATATCATAAATACAGTGCAGCATTTCAGGAAAAGAGGTGAATTTTTGATTTTCCTTTGAAAGTAATATCTTCGAGGTTTTTTAAAAAATATTAGAAAAATTAAGAAGAAAATAAAGCATAGAAGTATAAGACCAATATTCAAACTTTTCCTAATGTTTTGTTCTTTAAGCACACTAAGGCACTTGAAACATTTTGAAACATTAGTTTATTTAGGTACTCCGTATCTGTAAGAAAAGTCTCTGAGATATTTCTTATTCTATATCTGACTATTGGTTGTATAGGCAGCTCTCTAGTAGCTGAACTAACAAAAACAATAATTTTCAGACTTTGCCCTCTTGAGCCAAAGCAATAGTCTATAATGCTTGTGATTTTAGCTACCTATTTAGAAGTTAAGGAAGCAGAACAGAAAAAAACACCAGAGTCTGAAGAATTAAAGGTAATTTCCATTTTAATTCCAAGCTACTTGGAATTGTGTTGTGTGAATCCTAACCTAATAATGAATGGATGAGATTTAGAGGTTCAGCTTGAATACATTCCCACAGCTGCTCACATGGCCCAAGCTGCATCACAGTCGTGTCTCTCCCAGTTCCTGCTTTTTGATCTGAATCAATACCATTTGCCCCATTTGTCCCCAGCTGCCTTTTAAAAACAAACAAAACTTGCTACTTGTTCCTAGCTCTTAATTCAATTTATTCCTACCTGTCTTCATCCCATCAACTACCCCTTTTCTACCACAGCAAACCAAACTATTAAAATTTTAAGGCCCTTCATGGTTATGGATCCCTCACAGACCATCTTTTCTTCTCCATCGGCTCAGTGACAATGATGGCAGCTCCCGTTCCTCCTCAACCAAAGTTTCCTACAAGTACTTTTATGCAATTTAATAGACAGCCCCTTATGCGCCATAGTTTTCCACAAAGTTTACACAGACATTATTTCACATTGCTTCAGCTCTTGTCCTGAAACTTACCTGTGCTGTGATCCTGATAAAGAACCTAACAGTAGATTTTATGTGCTGACTTGTATCTACTATGCTGATGATAATAATTTTCCTCTTATTTGATACTGCTACATTGTGTTACATTCACCTATTATTCACAGAGATTCCCTGAAAAATCACTTAACTCAGTGTGAAGACTGTCATTGCTTTCAAAGGTTTTGGATTGGGTTCCTAGATGATCAGTCTTTTCCACTTTATAGTATGCTGGGGGCCCTGACCAAGTAAATTGTAAATCTGATATTTTACCCTTCCTCCAGCCTGCATCTCAATAGTAGATCCTTCTGTTTGGTCGTGGGGGAATAGTGAAGGCCAGCCACTGAATACCGTTTGTTGTTTTTTTTTTCATTTAGAAGTAAATTTTAAAAAGTGTGTTCTTTAGACATTGTTTTGAGGACACTGAAGCTTTGTTCCATGATTTTTCTTATCCTAAATCCATGTGACTAATTCTACTTTAAATATTCACTTAGGTATTTAACTGACTTTGAATTAGAATAGCCTCATCCATGGGCATTTGAATTGCATTTTTTCCAAGTCCCACCCCAAAATGGAAACAAAAAGGCTTCTCAAACTCAGAGCAGAATTAGCTCGTTTCTACTGGTGGCCTCATTAAGTGCAGCGCTGTAAGACCGTGCACAGTCACACAGAAATTGCTGTTTAAGTTATGACACTGACTCCATATTTCTGTACCAAATAGTTTGAACAAAATTTATACTTAGATGTCAGTAGGAAAATGGGAGGCCTCTATGCAAAGATACACAGAGGACCCACTTCTACCACCTCCCTGTTCCAGGCAGAGGTGACCCAGAAAGGTCCTCCTTATCTCCCTGTCAGCCATCAGAGAAAGAATAGCAAATTTTAAAATCAGTTCTGGAAGAGTCTGCAAGTTGGCACAAGAGCCTGTAATGGTTCTAAACCTTTAACATTATTTTAAGGCTATATTTAAATATATATGTGTCATTTAAAATAACTCACATGCCCTCCTCCCATTTGCTATTATTCATTTCAGCACCGATGCAACAGCCAAATGCTTTACCAGCCTGTGTCGCTAACACTTGCATAATAACTTGAGATCTCACAACCCCTCTATTTATCAAGCAACAATGTTACCAAAAATAACTATATGCATAGCTATAAGGGGAGCTGAGGAGGGGGGAGAGGGGGAAAGGGGATGGGGAGATTTGTCAATACAATTTGAAACCTGCAATAAAGAGCTAGCGTTGAAGCTTTCACAGTGCGTAAGTCACTTTTCCTGATGGGCACTTATCACAAGGTATAGCCAGAAAAAAGAGGGTCTGTGCAGGCCCTTGGAGAGGCACCAGGACTACCAGGTCAGCGTGGGGCTCCAGAGTGATTGCACTGCACATATCACTGTGAACCAGCAGCAAGTACAACAGGGGAGACATCTCAGGCAAGGTCCACAATATCAGCGTAACAAACCCCCAGAAGCCCGTTGCCCCCTGCACCTTCCCAACACAGCAGTAATCATTATTTCCCTTGTTATGCACCTATTCTTAACACCATTATTCACAGCAGAATAATGTGTTCTAGTGCAAAATGGTTTTTTTTGCAAAATACAGGAGATGAATAGAGAAGGAATGCCACTGTTGTGTTCACTGTCCACTCACTGTCCGCTTACTTTACTCATCTGTGTGCCTGTGTGTCTGTGTCCGTGTGTAGCTTTCCTTTTCAAAGCCTCAGCATTCCTGGGGGTGGGAGGGAAGAAGGAAGGGAGGCAGCAGCTCTTTAGAAAGGCTGCTTCATCTGTGAAGTTTACAAAATACCATCAGCATTGCTGAACTAATGAATAACAAGAATGTGTTGTCTCTAGCTTTTATGCAGACTGTTCTGAAAAGATTCAAAACTGTGTGGGACCTGCAGCGTTGATCTGCCTATTCCAGGTACAGCTTCAATGATTTTTATCTCAGCTTGGAACACAGAGTGTGTTCTGATACTAATACTGATAAAAGCATAAAGGCTGATGCCATCTGCCATGGCAACTATCAAGATGGCAGCTGCTTTTCATCAGCTTTATCTGAACTTTGCGTTAACGGGAATTCAGACACTGTGGGTGCATTTTCAAAAAGGACATAAAAATGATAGCACTCCTCTGAGTAAAACCAATTCATCAAATATCAACCTACTCTCATCTCCTTTATCTTTCTGGTAAGAAAAACGAAAAAGGGGGAAAATTCCATGTGTGCTCTCTTTAGATCACCTTGTCTCTTTATCAGCCCTGTCTCTGATGCCAGTGGTATTAGACGCTTCCACTCACACAGCAGCAGCAGCAGCAGGGCTGTAACCCTAAGAGGCTCCGACTTTGAATCCCAGCACTGGCAGCCCTGCTACAAATGGGATTCAAATGTGCAGTGTCTGAGGGCAGTGCAATCAACAAAATAGCATGCTAGTGTACAGAGCCTACCACAGGTAATAATAGAGGCTTATCCCAAAGAAAGAAAGGAAAAAAAAGAAAGAAAGAAAGAAAGAAGGGGGGGGGGGGGGGGAGGAAAAAGGAGAGGAAAAATGAACTAATAGTAATTCTAAGAGGCGCTTTTTATTTCCTCAGCAATTGTTTACAGCAGGTACACCTTCTCCATGTTCATTAGCAGTGCTAGAACATGACAATTCACTACAGAAAAGATGCTAATTGCAGCACACGAGCTTTGTGTTGCTGGTTATAAAAGCATATATGAAATATAAATATAAGATGGTAGTATACTAACATATTAGAATGCTGTAGCACTTCTACTGATTTCTCTATTTTCCAGAAGGTTATTTTCCCTGATTTTTTTTTTCTCTGCTAATTAAATCTTTATTTGATTTATTTTTTTGGTTTAACTTAGCATCTGGCTCTATCCTTCTCAGAATAAATTTTATTGAATTTTAAGTAGATATAGATATATAATGGATGTATCTAAAACAATATAGAAAACAATGATGCTAAACTATACATATAATGTAATCCAAAAATTTGCAAAACATGTTCTCAAAAGTGTTTGTTGCTATTACAGATTCCTTTGTCAAGTAAGACAAAAATGCTTGAATATTAGTGAAAGAAAGCCTAATTAGAGAGCTGACTTAGACGCAGAAAGCAAGTTTGACATAGGGAGGACAAGGACCAGAGACAGGACTGTGCAAAATACTGAGTGACTTCAGCTTTCCAGCAAGTCAGTGACAGCTGAGGGAGCTCTCTGGCACCACAAGTCAGGCCCCAAAGGACAGAGTTTACTTGAAGCAAGAATAGCAGACCAAATCATCAGCTACCATAAATCAGCTAAGCACCACAGCAGTCAAAGCTAGGGTCTGAGCTGGGCCAAAGACACAGCAGCTATTTGGCCCAGAAGCTCTCAAGGGTAATAGGAAGCCACAGATCCACATCTAAATTAAAATTATGAACTGTATTAGTAATAATGCCATCAATTAGAAGATATTTTTGTTACTTCTCAATATTTGCATCTGGAAACAATATTACTAAATAGCTGATTCTGCCATGACAACATGGTTGTTGGAAGTCAGGAAGGAGAGAAATGGCTGAGACTTAGAAAAGTGATTATTATGTTTTCTCTCTGCAATCCGCTGTTTCAAATATGCACTCATTTTCTCTTTCTGTTGTTATGTACTAAACAAGGCTGGTAGGCAGGGTAAGACAGCCCACATTTTCAATAATGTGAAAAGCAAGAGAAAAAAAGATAGTGTACAAACCCCAAGCTTTCTCTAGATTTTGTTTCCCAGTGCTTCCAGCCCGACCCAGATCCTTGGCTCCTGCTGGGACACTGTTGAGGCATTTAAATTAAGGGAGGTCTTTAAATTCAGATGAATTTCATTTCAGCAAAATGCTCAGCCCTAAAAGTACAACATAAGAAATGAGAGCTGATATCTTTGTTTAAGTTCTTGTAGGGTGATGAAAAGCTGTAAGTTCAAGAAGACCAACACATAGAGGCCTTATTGTCTTTCTCCAAATTATGTTTAAGATGTCTTCTGAACACTGAGGAATTTGAACTGCTGAAACTTTTGTAATCCTTACTACAGGGACAGGAGATTTTTCTTTGTCTCAGAATCATCAGTTCCACAGCATTTTTAGGCACTAAAAAGATTTGTCTAAAAGAAAATTCCCTTGCTTTAGAAAGTAGCAGCAATAAAACAAAAGCACAGAAAAAAATTGAAGCAAGTAAAGCATAAGCAAAGCTGACACTATGCAGACTTTTAGGATACAATTCTGTATCTGAAAATGTCAATTCATCTCTCCCCTGTGCAAGAACATGTTATTAATGTTTAATGCCTACAGCAAAAGATAAACTCTTTCTGGAATGGGGTGAATGAAAGTGTACACAGAAGTACCACATTGCTCTGTAATGGTGACTCTTCTTGGGAGCTACAAGGGCAGTGATTTTTCAATAAAGAAAGCAACAGGGAAACTTTTAAGTCTTACCAAAAGGGGGATGATTCTATTCTCCAATAAACCCACCTTCATAATCCTTTTCATTCTCTATAACTTTATGGCTTTACGTTACCATTTATTGCCTTTATCATTTGAAGGCAATCAGAGTTTTACCATTAATTTCCGGGCTAGTAGAAGTGGTGAAAAACATCATAGCTTCTGAAACTTTTTGTGCAACACAAAGACAAGAGACGCAGTCCTCAGATTAAAGTGTTCAGAGAAGACGTCCACCAAATTTGTGGCAGATAAAACATTAAGCCAGCAGTTGAAGAGGGAAACAATTATTATCTGTGCAAATAGATCATAAGCTGCTGATGGAGAGGCCACATTCAGAATAATGGGTACAACACTGAAAAGGGTATTACAGAAGCTTGAAAGGTAAAGCAGAGGATGGAAAAATTATAGGAGTGCTCAAGGATCTGAATTATTTCTAATTTTTAAAACTATTTCTCCATGCTCTTCAGTAAGGAAAATAAAAAAATAAATACAGGCAAAAGTGAAGAAAAATTGAGAATTCCATTACCGAAAAGACTGTCAAGTCAAAAACATAAAGCCAGTGAGAAGCAAGATATTAAAAATACCTTAAAATAGATATTAAAAATACAGATATTAAAAATATCTGTAAACTGTGTCAAACTCCCTATGAAAGTCAGTAGAGTTTACCACTAGATTTACAATGTTGTTCCTGGAAGTGGGATTTCTTCAAAAGATGGAATAAAAAATATATAAGGCATGTACATTAAATATTATACATTGCACAATCTTTACAAATTTTAAAGCAGCTAGATAAGTATCTGGGGGAAAAAAAATGGAGTTGTTTTGCTAATAATTTTATTCTGAAATCATTGAAGCTTGGTTTAGAACAGTAGAGGAACTAGACCTGTATGATGAAACTAAGTGTAAACATTTCCATTAAAAAAATAACAAGAACCCAGTAGATATAAAATCACCGGCTACTCAAGATGCCCTAACACCAAAACATAAACTGCTGCAATATATTTCATACTGCTTCAATGGGCCAAATCTGCAATGGGATCTAAGTAACCATCTGCATTCTTTTGCACCTAAACAGCTTTGAAAATATGGTGCAATCGGTCCAGGTCACTCCTGATATATGAATTGTCTTGACACAGCTCCTTAGCAAATATAAAAGGTGCAGCAACACATGGACACACAGGACCCAGCTTTGAATTAAGGCAGATCTGATAGAATTTTGTGGTCAAATTTGGAGATTTTTAGGATGCAGCACTGGGCTGTTCTTGCTAAAGGGATAAATTGTAAACTGATAAACTGATAAATTGTAGTTATATTTACTTTTTTTGTCCTTTCAACTTTAAAATCATAAAATTTAGTGGAATATGCAGGTTTGGAGATGAAACAGCCTGCAGTTCTCTGCAGTATCTCGTCCTTTCACATGAAGTGGCCTTTGAGCTCTGCACTTCTGCCCACAGCCTTATACAATGTCAGGACTGTCTGCACACATCAAGGAGTCCCATTCTTATTCAGTGTGATTATGTGAACAAGGAAATATAAAATATTGCTCTCTATTATTAATAATGGCAAAAAAGAAAAAGTCTGTTGTCTGGCATTAGAATTATTCTGACATATTAATATCACGTTATAACTGTGCCACCAAAGGCAGGGGTTCTGCATGTTCCTGCTCTTCAATTAGTCTGCAGTTGTAATGGTCTGGTAATGGGGTCTCCCTAGACCCACACCGAAATTGCTTTCCCCATCCTCATCTCCTATTGTAATGGCATTGAAGCGGGGTCTTCACAGACATGCCTGGCAGTCATCATCCATCATTGTGAAACTGGTATTCCGCTAAATAAACTTTCTGGGGCTTTTAAAACGTGATATGAACACATCATTTGAGCAAACTAAAAGTCAGTTTGACATGGAAAAACATAAAGAGAAGGAAGTTGGGTAGCTGTTTTGCAAATGCAAGTATTGGGACTGCTGTGAAAGCTTCATAGTTCTCATGGCCTAAGTCCACTTAAAGGATTAAAAACTTAATCCTGAATTCTTTTTGAAAGGGAGATACCCACATATTGCACATATTTAATTTCAAATAAAATATTCCACAGCTTATTTTGTGGTTTGGGGAAAAAAAAAAAAAAAAAAAAAAAAAAAGTTGAAAACACAAGTGTGCTTACTGGTCATTGAATAAATTACTGAGCAGCCTCCTCCTTGTACCCACACTCCTTGTAAGAGCATAACTGCAATGGCTCAGAAGCTGGACAGACTTCCATTTTGGGTTTCATCTAGAGGAAACATGTTGTACTGCATAATATTGATTTCAAAGATCTTGACCTAAACATTGCAAGGATCAAGTAACTTAATTTTCTTAGTGAGATCTACTTTATCTGTATCTTTTCCATACATGTGCTATTGAAAAATAAAGCAGAGAGAATGTAGTCAAATATCAACATTTATTCTGTGTTTAATTTGTGTGGACACTGGTCTGTACAAAATCTCTCCTTATGCAGTTCAGAACACATTCAAAACAGACCAAATTTAAGAATTCACTGGTGCTCTGCACTGGGATAAGAGCACCTATCTAGGACCTTGCTGATCAATTCTTCCAGTGTGTTTCCCTCACTACTTGGTCCCTTTCATCACAAAAGTTAACCACTGAAATTTTTTATGTCTTACACTTCTTACACGCTGTATTTTCTAAGGAAGAGGTTCTGAGTTTTTTACTCAAGTGAATTTGAGAGGAGAATCAGATACCAGTACTAATACTAAAGCTTTTATTTAAACAGATTTCAAAATCTTAGTGCAATTCCTGCAAAAACTTCAGAATACAGCCTCTATGAGCCATCACTGAATTGTAACCAAGATGAGAGCAATGTTGCAATTCAGTAGAAATATGGGGTTAAAGCCAGTGTTATTGCTGTTCCACATCAAGGTCAGGGATTGTGCTCCAGGAACAGTGCATGGTTCCTTCCCCTGAGTAAATATGGATAGACTACAGTGCAGAAGATGAGAGCCTGACTTGCTTTTCTCAGGCACTGCATTTGATGGGTGATGGGTGATCAAGAGGGAAAGCCAGTGGAATGGCATTGAGTTGTGTGTAGGAGAACTGGACTTGTCTCACCCTCAGCCCTGACAGTGACTGCAGCCTGTGCTTGGGCTGGGTTGAATCATCCTGACTCAAGGGCAGTGAACACTCGCTTCACACATTTGAATACATGGCCCAGAATACTAAGGCATGAAGAATAAAAGTAGTAACTTTCCACAGTTTTTGAGGAAATGGTGGTGTTGGTAGCAGAGTAGGCTAACAGCAACAGGAGAAAAAAAAGAACAGGGGCAGAATGCGCGATTCCCACAGATAATTTGATCACATCCCAGGAGCTCAGAGTACTTGATGTTACCCCAGGTTTTGACAGGGTTTTTTTGGCATTCCTGGAGGAGACAGCATAGTGAGTCATGACTCACACCACCTGCTCACCTGAAAACTGACACAGCCTGCCACAAGGTTTAAAATCAATAAGTGTTTGTGTCTTTAGGTCACAAACATTTTCTGTATAATTTATATAAAGAGTCTGCAACAGAAGGAAAAAGAAAAATGCCTATTTTCTCCAGTTATTGCAAAAAAGATCGAACAGCCAAGAGGTCTTTCACCTGTTAAAATGCACAGAAAAAGTAGAAGTCGTTGGGTTTTTTTACTGGCAGAGATCACGCTGGGTCTGGAATTTAAGATACAGATTGATTGATCTCTTTAATCTAATATTTGTTCATGGGGAGGCTGTTATCTTTATTGTGGTGACACCTGCTAGTGTCGTTATAGTTAAAGGCTTACTGTATTTCTATTATAAATGCCGGGTTGGGGTTTAGTATATCAGCAGGTTTGTACTGCACTGGGCTAAACACTGGCCTATGAGTTGTCAATCCCAAGGCACACAGACAATTTTTTAAACCTAAATCTGATTCTGTTCAGGGCTTTTTTTTTTCCTAAGTGCTGAAATACTGACGGACGAAAAAACCAGGTGAAGGAGCATGGATTTTACTAAGCAGCTGATAAGAGTCTCTCTCTCACGGTTTTATATTCAAAGCTTCGTATTTAATACAAATTAAAATCAATGTGTAAAGATGTTGTCACCTGCCTTGACAAACAGGCCAAAAAACACCCAGAGATGTAGTTCCAAGTGATGTGACATATCTCGTGCTCTACAGGGGCCAGTTTGAGCCACCCTGCTAATATAAAACAGTCCAAATGCCAGCAGAGCTCGCTGCTTTAGGAGCACTCTGCATAAGAGAATGCTCCTGAGGCACAGGCGGCTGCCTCATATGCACTAACTGCTGGTAGAGGGGTAAGCAACAGTCAGGAAAAAATGAGTAAATGTTCCTGTTTGTTGGAGTGGGTAAAACGTTTGCTGTGCAGTTTAGTTCACTTGGAATGGCACCACTGGGGGTAATGCTGCGTCGCTCAGAGCAGAGCGGTGTCAGCCGGGGCATTTCTGGGCATCGGCAGAGTGTGAACAGGGGCTGACCTAGGGCTGCTCTACCCTCTGTGAGAAACTACAGCAGCAGTTAATTTCTTGTCATGGGAGGGTAACAAAGGCATCCTGAGGCTAATTTAGTGCATCTTTCTAACAAGTGGGATAAATTATTCTAGCAAATCATCACACTGGCATGGAAAATACTACTTCCAGGACAAGATCTAGATTTCTTAGTCTTCTCCATTTTTCTCTTCAACTTTAATTTTCTAAGTTTCTTTCCACTCCCATATCAGTTTTCACAACTCCACTATGTGCGTTTCCACTGTCTCACTCCATTTCTGCACAGCCCACTAATCCTCTGTCTTTTTACAGAGAAGAGCAGGTCTCAAATATGATAATATGCCACATGGTAAGAAATTCTCTCTAAAAAGCTGGCACCTACATTCTGAGTAGAAATCACGTGTGCTTATCTCACTTTCATACACAGTGTGGGTGCTGTTGTGTGTGTGCCCACACAGATTCCTTGGGCTAATATCCAAAACTTACCCTCTCCCTCGGATCTTCCTCTATTTTTAACTCAGACACACCAAATACAGACCTGAGCCTGAGGTTTCCCCTAAACTGGCTACTTGTAAGGATGGCTCCCCAAACTCCTCTCCAAAGGCCTCCTCTGGTCTTGGCACCTGAGCTGGTGCTCAGGAGACCTGCCTGATCTTCTGTCAGAATGAGTCAGACGCGGGACTTTATCATCATGCAGGTCCTAGCACACCATTTGCCTTTGTGCATGTATCTGCAATTAAATACATCCATTTTACATTCAAAACACACAAAACTGGGGAACAGAACGACACCATCTCTGCAGAAAAATGTCATCTTCCTTCATCACCCCTACAACACAACTCAACGTTTCTTCGTAAAAGGTGGACGAAATGGGAAAATATCCCACTCTATACTATCTATTCTCTTGTTCTTCCTCTAAATGAAATAGCATATTCTTCCCTGTCATTTTTATGGTTTTATATATACACACACATTGGTCACACGCCTGCGTTTTTTATGTTCCAACTGACAAACCAGCTTTTTACATGCCTTTTACCTTGTTCTCTGTCTTCAGATTCTTCATGTAATTTCTACTTCTCCAGGATTTTTACCAATTCATCACAGTGAACATGGTTATTTTTTAATTGCTATCCATACTGTAGTAAATATAAATGACAAAAATCATCAAACATATGTTGCCTAAGTTGTATAAATATGCATATATGTTAAAGATGTGGTAGCAGGCAGGTGCACAGGAAATCTTCATAAAGTTAACAGCTACTGCAGCAATAATAAACTGATGTTACCCTTTCAAATGCTAGTCAGGATTTTGCAAGCATTAGCCACCACCGTGTGATTTGAGCAGTGCCACTAATACAGATATAGTCAAGCTGGCAACTTGTCTCTCCCCCCGGCCCCAGTCTCCCCCTTTTTTCTCACAAAGAAATAGAATGAGTTTATTAAAGTATGGATGCCATTTTCATCTCGCAACGTTAACTGTGTTGTCTGTATCCCAAAGGTACTGAGCCAGTCAACGCAAACAGCTGTGCCACCTACTTGCAACAGTTGTACACCCACCACAAAGCACGGGTAGGAGGAGCAGGTTAAAGCGAGCCGTAAAGCTGCTGGTGTACCTCTCTTTGCAGTTTACCCATTAGCTCGAGGGAAATTTCATCCCTTTGGAGAATATGCATTGTATGTGGAGCTCGTAGCAGAGAGTATTCTTTTGCTCTCATCTCCTATAAACCACCTACTGCATTTTTATGTTCTACAATCACATACACCAAAACAGTGTTTAGCAAATTAACATCAAGCTAAATAAAAGGCATATCTACCAACTTAGCAGGCAGCTTTTAGATGCTTCTCTACTGAGGATGTTGGGTGATCCAAAGGCTGAGAGCAGTATTTCCCTCATATTGTCATTATTTGATTTTAGTTTAATTGGATGAGTTTCACAGGAAAATTAATTATTTTCACAAGTTTTATCAGTTGCCCTGATTACTGTAACATGAAGGAATAAGGCAAGCTGATGGAGGAGGAGACTGATTCAGCACACCTCCAAGGGCAGCTACACAGGCAGGATGACAAAATTGCCTTTTTGCTCCATCCCATTGTGGGGAGAAGCCCTGGCTGCAGAAACTGTGCACAACCACAGACAAGTGCATTCTGTGACTGTGCATACACATACGTGTATGGGGGGGAGAAAGGGGGAAAAACACACAGTTGTCTCTGTGCAAGTGCCTTGGATTTTTGATCTCTGCTGCAGATAGATGTGTGTGGCTTGATTTCTGTGAAAGCCAGTGGAAAAACATCGCTTCTCCCCTGTCTCAGGGCTTAAGTCTTGCTCATTGTAGGCCAGATACAATGTATGTGCTCAGCAAAGGTTTAGTGTCAGAGATGAGATGTGACAAGATGCAAAGAAATAAGAGAAGTAGCACATGTACATGCATGCAAGAATACAGTCAGACACTTGTCCAGTACTTCAAAAGGTCCTGCTACCTTTAACACTAACAGTGTCTCACAAAACAATATAGGAAGCAAGACTTCCCTAGATCATCATTACATTAAGATCCACAGCAGAAACAAAACACCTGCAGTTTTCCAAAGTGATGTTTATTTGAGGACAGAACTACATATCTGTGAATGCCTAGACCTTATAATCCTGATCACCTCATACAATAACAGGAGCATAATCAGTACAAAGTGTTCATTTAGAAAAAGAAATATTTTTAACTACAGCACAATTAGTTGTGGGTTTCTTTCTGCCTCTTCAATATAATTAACTAGGGCTTTATCTTTATCCTCTGTGCACTAGGGACTCAATCTAGGAACTTTTTCCTCACAGGACTCTAATATACTCTTATCTTTTTATATTAATTGAGTTATCTTATACTGCCACAGAGGTAGTAGCTGAAACAGAGATGCAGAAAGAAAACTTCAGTCACTCCTGAATCCATTTGAACCCAAAGAACTCCAGCTAGGGAAGTGTTTCATCACCCAGCTCAAACCTTTCAGGGGTCTGATTTTCCTGTCCCTGGAGCGTGAGCAGGGAAATCCCACTGCTCAGAACAGCTCCATGACCCCACTCAAATCACTTTAGAGTTACTAAAAAATGGTTGTGTCACTTTTTCTTGTGAGCACTGATGACCATTTCTGACCTTCTCAGAAGTCATTTCCAGCAAACCTCACTGGCATATGAAGCACATTGTTGCAGCAGGAATCCCTGTATAGATGAAAAAGTGAGACTAAAGACATGCATGGACCATATAACTAAAGCCCAACATGCTTTATTTTCTGTCTTGTCTGCACCATACTTAGTGCTGCCATCAGTATATGCTTTCCCAAAGCTATGCTGTATTCAGATTTCTCACTGTCAAGGAAATTATTGTTGCTAAAATCCACATTCACATGATGTTAATCTTTAAGTTATACTGTTTAATGCTATGATGGAAAAGGATGATAAGTTGAAAAGTAGAAAGATGGGAGTTGCAGCATTCAGGCCTGCAGTGATACCCTTAGCAAGACCAAAAAGAGCTCCTAACTAAAGCAAGGGGCTGAACAAGTGGTCATCTTCAGCTCAGAAATGCCTGCAGTGCTTTTTCTTACCATGACTTTCTGAGATTGGCTGATGGAAGCATGAGCCTTCCTAGAGTGATACCTAATCACTATAACACTATGTAATAATCACACACGGAAGTGTTTAAATTGGCAAAGGCCAAGAAATTCAAAACTCAAGATCTGACATCTAATTTACAAACAAACAAACACAGAAAAAAATTCTAGCCCTTGCATTTGCAGGAGTTTACTGCCCTTTCACTGCAGTAAAGAACTAAGGAAATAAACTGGGGCATATAAAGTCAGATTCACCCCCCTGTCCTTCCTCCATGCTTGGAGAAATATAGCTGAGTCTCCTCAATGAAGTCAGGAGTGTTTACATATCTATTCTTTTAAGTCTAGAATGAATATATAAAATAGGTCCATCATAGCTCTAAATACCTTCCTCATGGTGTTCTCTAAACTCAGGAGATATGAATCCCTGATGACCAGTGAGAGTTATTGGAGAAAGCAACTATGAGTTTTTGACCCCCAAAATATCTTAATGAACCCCTTCCCTATGGCAAATGGTCCTTTTGCCATACCAAACACCCTGGTGACTGCTCCAAAACCGAGTTGTGTTTTCCATCTTCTCACACACACCAGAAGCCCCAGAGGGTCCCAGTCCAGCTGCTGACCCCTCTTGCCTTTCCTGGTGGAGTGTTGTGTCTCACTCCATGTAGGAGATTTATAGAAGGGTAGTAAACAGAAGGTTACTGTCAACTATGAGCACTCCATAACTGAGATCAGGTTGGAGTGAATAGCCATAAAATAATATTGCCTGCAGCATCCGTTTCAGTACTGAGGACCTCATCATGAGACCTGTCCAGTCCAAGTCCCTGGACAAAGGTTTTTTTAAGTTTCAAATGAAGATTTACAGGGAGCTTTTCTTTGTCTGAATGGAGGCAAATTCAAGTATCAGCTCATATATTCACATATCAGCAAGTGAAATTTTGTAGGAGAGGAATGAATGTACAGGGAGTCACTGAAACCACTGACCTCAGCAGTTCTCTTTCAGGATACTTCCCTGTGCTCTCTCTGTATAACTCCATCCTTCTCCTTATTAAGGGACTTCATTTTCTCCAAAACAATACACAAAAATTAGAAGTTCAAGTAGCAAGACCAAGTTCCAATTAATTCATTTTTATATGATCTAGAAACAAACAAAAAAAATCCAAGCCATTGCCTTTAAGATAAAGAAAAGCTTTTATTTCCATATGGGTATGCTTGAAAGGAATATGAGAGGGACTTAGACAAATGGACTAGCTCCAAATAATAAAATACCAGTTTAATAAATATGCACAGGCCAAGATTACAACAAATTATACACTCCTGTACCTAAGCAGCATTCACACTCTTGAACTAGAAATATACATGCTTAACTCCAAGGATCACCACAAAGCTCTTAGCCTGTAATGACATTTCCTTAGCAAAGAAAACTGTATTTTCCACTTGTTTTCTCTGTAAATGGCCTTACATTTCTTATTAAACTTCTTTAAAAAAAAAAAAAAAAAAAATCTGCGACCGACAGTGAATGCAGTTTCTGCTTGAAACAGAGAAGGAAATTGTAACAATCGCAAGTGACCTATTCTGTGAGAAACAATTAGGCCAGCTGAAGTACAGATACTCAGCCTGTAGTCCTCGAAACAAGGTATTTCTGGGCCATGCTAGACTGAGAACATTCATATATAAGCCATATAATGACCTGAAAAAAGGCACTCACCACATCCTTTTGGATCAAGCAGAAAGGGCATAGCTATATCTCTGTTCTCACCCATTAATCTGTCCACCCTCTCCATGGATATCAATGAAATAAGGTTCAGCCTGAGGGCCAAATTCTGGTTTCACTTACTGCTGCAGTCTGTCATCCAAATTTGGTGAATGCTTTGTGGATGTGACCAAATCAGTCTACAACACTCAATTTCTGCTGTTTCAAAATATCAAGAAGTTATTCCTCCCAGTCGTTAGAGTCAGTCTTTATATATATATATACATTTTTATTTTTTTTTTAAATCTGAGATTTGCCCGAATGAAAAGACTTGTGAAAAATACCATACAGGCCATGGCTTCTCCACAGCCTTAGAAGCCCCTCTGGAAAGCTGTTAGCCTCTCAGAAAAGGAATATAACCAGCTGACTCCAAGTGCCACTTGATCAATAATGAGATATTCAGAAGGAGTCTTAATTTTATCTAACCGGAGGGATGAGACTATCATCTTCCCTGACAACCAAAAACTCAGCAGAGACCTCTTAAAGGGAATCATCTCCATTAAATTGTTGCCTGCTTGCAAGCAGTAGCAGTAGTGGCACTCACCAGCTTTCAGCTGGAAATGATGGGGGAGAATGCAGCAGGTAAATTGATGCTTTGCAGGGGCATTGAGCACATACCCGTGGCATTATGTCATTGTGGCACTCATCCACAGAGTCTGCAGGGACTTGCAATCACTTCTCAGCCTATGCCTGAGGTGCTAGGATGCCCCAAAAGGTAAAGCATATATGTCTTGCCACAATGTATGTGTGTTTGTGTCTGTGTGTGTGCACGTGGACAGCCTTTTCCACACCTCACGTTCCATGGGTGCATCACAATACCAGCGTAACATCTTTTTAAATGAAAAATTTAAATTGAAATGTGATGTTCTAAAAGATCATTTGCAGGTCACACCACTGCAAAAACTTACTCTGGCTTTTTAAATTTACACTATCATAACATTTTTATTACTCCCAATTAAGATTTTTAGGGAAGAGTAAATATTTAAAGTGGCAGATTGGTGACTTTAATATATAAATCTTCTTCTTAAAAAAATCTTTTCTTTTTGCAGACTGGCACATGTTATCACTAGTAAATTTCAATACTTAGTCAATACTAACTAATATAAACAACTCATAATTTCTTTATACAATTTCTTTCCAACTGTACAGCTTACAGATGGGAGAAATTAAATTCTTCTCAGGCAGATAGTATGAGCTTCCCATGACTTAAGGAGGCAAAAAGAAAGACAAATTTATCTCCAAAGCTTAAGGTTTGTGCTTGCCAACACTGAGTTGGGTAATTGGTCTGACAAGGACAGTGGAAAAGGGAAAAAAAGTAAAAAAGGTCCAATAAAAAGAATAATCTTTGATGTAATAGAACAAGAATCAGACCACTAGTCAAAGACAAGGAGTTTCAAGAATAATAAAAGGGAACAGTCTGACTTGCTAATAAATTAGGAGATCCTGAGGTGAACAAACCATAAGAAAGAATACCCGCATAGGTTATAGTTAAAGATATGAGCCAAGCAGATGATAATTCATTTTTTCTGTGATGTAACCCAACACTGTTTAGTCCCTTCTTAACAACCCTTCAATCATGTCTCATTTCATTTAAGTCTAAATAACACTTCAGCCACCTCCTACAGGGGAGGACTTGCAGATTTCCCTCTGGAAATACATTTCTATAACCTCAGAGTGTCCAAAAACCCCCAAATTTTATTTTAACTTCTACAATGAGAAAGTATTTAAGACAGAATTATGAAACCAAGGTTGCACAACATGTCACTTGTTTTAAAAAAATTAATCCGATAGTGTTTGCAGACATGTATTTGTGTACCTCGCATTAGGCCTCACCTTATGTTCTGTCTATATTTGGGCTGTAGCAGGTTTTCAAGTAACCTAAGTAAACTTTAGTTATAAAACGATTATTAGCATAAATATGAATAATGTTTTTCAGACAGATTCTATCATCCTGACTCTAGAAAAACTCAGTGGTATGAATCTGAAATCAATACTAGAAGGTGTCTCTCGGCAGCCCCAGGATTTCTTAGCCCAGATGTATGTCTCTGCTTTTTAGATCAAGATCATACAGCATTTCCAAAGCAGGTAACTAAAACCCTTCCCCAGCTGAAATGATGAGTCCTTCATTCTCCCAAAATCTCATCCTGTATGCAAAATTGTCTGGGTTTACAAACCTCTTAACAGATGAGTTTGACACAATTTCCACAGGTATTAGGAAATCTTGTCAAAAGACTTAGATACATAGCTGCATTGCACAAGTCAATAATTCTTTACAAAAGGTCCTCAGGCAAAATACATAACTAGTCTAAAATGAGTTTTGACTTCGTAGCCTGCAAGTTATGTCAGGCAAGACCAGGAAACAGCTCTATTTTCAAAGCAAATACAATTCACAGTGAATCAAAAAGCTTACTAAAGACTACAGAAACATTTGGAGACCATGGAGATGCAATCTCACTCATATTCTATCATAATGTCAACATAAAAGTTCTTGCCTCAATTCAGTTCCACCATGATGAATAGCATGTGGCTTCATTGCATTAAGAGACTTAAAACCTGTTGGTCTCAATTTAAATTGAGATGATAGCTAAGCACATCTACTTTCAGCATGAACCAATCAAAAAAAGATGTGGTTTTCCATAGAAACATCTCTACCAATAGTTTATATATGCTGAAGTAGCCAATTACATCTTGGCACACTCAAAAATACATAGCAACAGCAATGACAGCATGGCAACAGCAGCTGCTGCACAACGGAAAAATTAGAAAATTACTCTTTAGAAAAAAATATATTCTGTTAATTCACTTTGTTTACATTTTCTTTCATGAAATAGTTTTGGAAAACACTACTATGTGTAGCTAACTTCTTGTGTACCTCATTACTGGATGGGTGAATTAAGATTATTAACAAAAATATTCCTTGTTGTGAAAGTTGCTTTCCACTGTGAGTATTATTCTGCACATGGCAAATCATTCAGAAAGTATGGGAATTTCATATTAGTTCCTCCCAAATGAAGGTATACCAGCAGGAATGAGTTCACTTTTCATAGCCAGTATGTTGACTTTGGTGTGACCAGCCTAAGCAGAGGGGTCTTACCTGAAAACCCAGGAATGGCCTGGCCATGGTGGAAAGGCTGATTCTTCCCTCAGGCGAAGCCATCGTGTTTTCTCTTCATACCATATGACATTTGCCATATGATCAGATGTATTTACATGAGTATGCACTTAAAAATGCATAAAGGGAGGACAAGGATTTTAAATAGCCATGGTGGAAATACTGGGTTTTTTTAAATTGTTAAGGTCCAGCTCCTGCCTCCGCAAGCATATGTTTCACTTCCACTCTCCCCTTCCCAGAGGAATGTCCCACTTTTATTACGGGACAGCGCCCACAAGAGTGGTTACACAGTGCTTGATTTACACTGTGTCAGTGACGATATAGCAGGGAACAAGCAAAGGGTTGTCAGTACTTTCTCGGCGGGGCGTGAACGTGTATGACCCTATCGAAGTGCCACCTGTGTGCAAAACAGAGCTGCAGAACATGGCAGTTCACAACACACGTTTTTGAAGGGAGGTGATGGGAAGGCAAAAAAATCCTGTGCAAGAAATCCAGTAATTATGTTCACAGTGGCGATGTCATGTGTCTAAATAATATTTTTGGTGTTTTATCTGTTTGTAGATTTGTATCATATTCCCCTGGGATATGAAGTAAGCCATTTGTGCCTCTACAGTTAAGGATGAGGCAGCTTCCCTAGTGTAAATCCTGCCATTCTGTAGCTATTAGCATCTGAAAAGTTAATCTACTCTCCAGTAAGGCACAAATACATTTTGCTTTACCAAAAGTGACTACACTTAAGTTGATCAGATAGAGTATAGTTGTGTAAATCACTTGTAAGTATGGATTCCAGCAACACCAGATAGAGAATTTCAGCTTTACTTTGTTCATTCTAGTATTTAGGACTCAGTTTTGAGGTTTAATGTTTGTTTCACAGTGGTTTTGTTTTGTTTCTGTGCAAGCCTACATTCTGGAAAGACATGTGAGACTATGCCTGCTTCCTGACTGCCATGCAGATGCCAGAGTGTCTGCCCAAGAGTGTGAAGAGATCAGTGCTTGAAATGGAAAGGTATTTTCTCTCACTTATATTAAAACATAATTAGATAGAGCAATGAGGTTTTTTTTTCAAATTTTCTCATCTATTTCATTCATCTGCTTGGCCCAGAAATTGGACTCCAGATGAGATGAAGGTTAATATGTCCAGGGCGGCCTTTCCTCTGTCCTCTTGTCCCTGCTCAATAGGTGTCTTGGAGAGCTTTGAATGCTATTTTTTAATCCACCTACGTAAAAAACTGCTCTCTAAAATGACCTTTGAACATGACTGAGGGAAGACAGTACTCTCTCAAGTACAGCTTATTGTCCTGCTTTTACACGTTATTTATATGCTTCATCTTCCACTTGTCCTGCTCTTATCCCATTGACTAGGTTTATAGCGGTCATGGCTATGATAAAAATCATTATTATCAGTTATCGCTGCTCTGCTTCATTTTAGATAACACTTCTCTTGGATGAGAATGGAAGTGTATGTACTGCTGCTAGTAGCTCTTATGGTTTCTCAAACTGTCAGTGAATAGTCATTATTGTTCTTCCACTTCTGCTGTGAGGACAGTTAGTTATCCTGCTCCTCATAAAGCTTCTGGTTTGTAAATTAGCTTCCTATGTAATACTCATTTAAATCTGGAAACCTTCACCCTTCTTCCCCTAGTTGCGGATGGGGAAAATTAGTCACCAAATTTGACTTGAATATGAAATGTATACATTTTAGAAGAAAAAAACCCAACACCTCTACCTTCCTGATTCAGGATTCGGAGCTGGCATATTTTGAATTTCAACATAACAGGTGCTTTCCCATCACTTTTCTCTTGTAGTTCTTGGCTGAAATCATCAAGCATTAGAGTACATATTTCTATTCACTATGGTGAGAATGAGCTCATGTAACTTCTTGTCATCCCAGGAGAAGAACAAGAAACTTTCTGGCAAAATACATAATTCCTTGAGTGTAAGGGGCAAAGACTTGTAAGAATAAGATCGAGCCACTGTCTCCAGCCTAACTTCTTCTGTATGCTTTGTGTAAATCCCCAGAGCTTCCTACATGCTTCATCTCTCAGGCTAATGCCTCAGGTGAGAGGAGTGCACTTGTTCTTCAAAGGTTGTTCATAGGCTGTTCATTGAAAGGCTACATCATCCTAAGCTGCCTCTTTATTCTAGGTAGAGAATTTAATGCCACAGTCAAATGTCATCACTATTCCTCTACCAGCATTAGTTTATGTAAATATTATTTCTGGTAAGATGTGAAACCCAGGATTTTGGTTTTTCTGTTTTAAGTTGGTCCTGTCATGTAATTGAGATCATTGTCTATGTGTGTGGGAAGCATAAATACCTGCAAGCACAGCATCACAATAAAAACACTGGGTGAAATGAAATAACACCTTATTACTCATCACCCCATTGACTTACTAAGAAAAATGTTACAGCAGAAAGAGTTGCAGCAGCTGATCCACTGCTGCTTCATAGCAGCCACCCCAAACTCTGCTCTACAGTATCAGAATGAGTGATAGAAAAACTGTATCAAGGGAATCACACTCTGGTTTAGGAATGCAGTCAATACACATGGTGATGTATAAGACATGTGGAGGTGTGTAGTGGGTTGACCTTGGCTGGATGCCAGGTCCCTACCAGGCTGCTCTGTCACTCCTTTTCCCAGCAGGATAGGAGAGAGAAAATAAGATGTAAAACACCTAGTAGGTTGAGATAAAACAGTTTACTAAAAAAAAATAAAAAAATAAAAAAATAAAAAATCCCAAAAGGGGAAAAAAATAAATACTACCTCCCATTGTCAAGTCATGTTCAGCCATTTCCTGAGAATCAGGGCTTCAGCACATGGAGAAGTTGGTCTGGAAGGTAAACATTTTATAACAATTCCCCCACTTCATCCTCCCTCCCATAGCTTTTATATTATCACATGGTATGGAATATCCCTTTTGTTAATTTAGTTCAGTTTGCCTAACTGTGTCCCCTCTTTGGATCTTGCCCACTCCCAGCCCTTGATGAGGGTGGAGAGAACATTAGAAAGACAGTGTTGATGCTGTGCCAGTGCTGCCCTGCAATAGCCAAAACACTAGTGTGTTATCAACACCCTTCTACCTCCCAAAGCAAAGCACAGCACTGAGGGCTGCCATGGGAAAATGAGCTCCATCTCAGCCAGATCAATAGAAGGTGTAAAAGCAGTTCTACACTGTGTGAAACACAAGTTACAGGGAAACTCCAAGAGCCAGGTTTGGTTGGGAGAAGAGCAGTGGATGTCATCTACAGATGTAACTGCTCATGGCAACTAAATCACTCTAAGTTATAATTTTATGCAATTAAGAATACAAGGATCTCCCACATCTCGCTGATCTATCTTATACTTTTATTGAAGCCCTTCTATGGCTTTGTCTCTCCTTTGCCTCTCTCTCGCTTGCCACAGACATTGGGCCAGAAATATGAATATTGATGTTCTTGTCCTTTCTCCTCTGTGGCCAGTGTGAATGCACACGTGCAATATAGCACCCAGGTTTCTTCTACAGGCAGCTCTTTTTCTGTACTTCTGTACTTCTGTACTTCTCCTCTGCAGTGACACTTGTCTCTGTCTACTCTTCAAGGTGCTGCCCGTTTGCAAGAACTGACACACTTTTCCACTCTGTCACTGGGTGTTTTTGAGTGCCAGTGCGGGCCACCCACTTGATAAAAATGGTCGTGATACTAAAATTGTCAAGAGCCAACTGTCTCTTCCTCCTCTTCATTAAGATAACAATCCTTCAGAGCGCAAGATCCTAGTAGTCTTTGACAAATAGGAAAAGGTGCACGGGAGTGTCATATCTCAGCAGAGCAGAGGGGAATAAGAAAGTGGTAGAAGATCAAAGGGAAAATAAAAGTACTGCAAGTGGTCTGAAGTGCATCCCCTGAGACAGGAGAAAAGAAATGATGCAATGGGAGCAATTGAATGGCATGGGCATTCTCACAGACGACCCATTACACAAAATTGATTTGCTTTAATCTAAACTATTTGGCAAAAAGCAGATAGCACCTGTGTGCCAGATACATAAAGATGCATGTAATCTGCTCATGATCTATCTGCAGGATGCACTGTCAGTTGCTTGATGTGCATGAGCCCAGTGTGGAGAGACGGGGAAAAAAGGAAGAACAAAAACTAACTAACTAACTGTAGCGCAAGCATGGAAAGCTTTCTTAATTGTCTCAGTTCTTATTTCTCCTTCCTTCACTGAATGGCAGTTTTGACCCCACATTCTTTTTAGATCAGGCTTCAAATACTGAAGATTTAATGCACACTTTTTTAAACCAACAAGCTGAATTATCCATCTGGTTGTCTAATATATTTTTGTGGTAGCTTTAGGTCCTAGCAAATTGGATATTTCAGTACCTGGACGTCTCCAGTATATCAGAACATAATGACAATGAACACATACATTAGTGAAAAAAGGGGGGGGCTGTATTTCTGTATAAGCATGATAATAAATTCTGACACCATAAGAGCAGTATTTTCTGTCAATCAGCTTGAATTCTCTGTAAGTCTCAGACATATAAGTCACATTGAGAGGGTTATGCATTTCACAAGTGGATTTATATATAAATACTTTCTCTGGCTCCAGTTCAACACAACAAAAGAAGTCAAACATTAGTCTGTATTTGTATTTCTTCACTGAAATGTTTTGACATAAACTGCAAACAATCCTAGCTGAAAAGTGCCATACAATTTGGAAGAAACTGCTGTGAACACCTCTATTGTTCACAAAATGCCAAAGTTTTTGCTTCTTAGAAACTTAAAGGCCTCATTTCCACATCTTCATTGGCACTTTTGCGCTAAAGAGCACACAGTTCTGTATACAACCTTCTCCTTCCTTTCCTAGGCTTCTTTCCCTCATAAGTAGGTCCAGAAACCTACTAACTCCACGGAGAGCTACAAAAATGACATCTGACCTTTGCCAAAACATTGAAACATCTACAACAAAATGGTGGCCAGTTTTTATTCAACTGCGAGGCAAATATCTATTTTTGCACTGTATTAAATAAATCAGTGTCACTCTGCAGTACATTTGTTTACAGTGTATGGCAACTTGAGTCAAAATGATCAGTTGCACTGCTTAATTCTAGAATAACTCAAGGGAAGTAGAGTTATTCTGGATTTGCCCTAGAATTCCTATCTTCCCTGACATTTAATGATCACAGCCACCACACAAAAATTGCACAGTTTGGGTACAGCTCTGCAAGATGGTAAGAGATGAGTCCTGGAGTGACTGCAATGTGATAGCCAACTTCACCATATCCAGAATCACCTAGAGACTTTCCTAAAATGTACCAGTTAGCAGGGTCCCAAGGTTCAGCTGAACTGGTCAAGCATTACTGCAGCACACTGGACATCTGACTACTCTCTTTTCCCCTGAGAATGCCCTAACCATTCACCCAGCATTCATCCATTCACCCCAGCCCTTCCTTATTCTCCTTGTAGCCTGTCTAGCTACCACAGAACAGCAAAATCCTCTAAAAGAGCAGAAAACCTTAAGGCCTCAAATTCCACTTATGGGAAAATACGGTCACATAGTCCTGAGGCAGATTGTCTGTAAAAGCATGTTCCATTTCACAGTGAAATTTCACATTTTGTGAAATCACACCGAAAAGCACGGTGTATTCTATTCCCTGGCTTAAACTCACCCTAAGTAGTCCCCATGAAAATGTGTTGGTTTCATTAGACATCCAATACTGTCTTTAGTTCAGTGGGTTTAATAATGAGAAAGCAGAAAAAAATAGAAATATTCAAGCAATATGTAGATGAACCTGGACTGAAATATGTTGGGTTTAGAAAACAAAACATTGGTTTCAATGAAAAGCTACTAGTGTAAGTAAAAATATTATGCCTTGAAAGGAAATCTATTCATTTCCATAAAAATTTAGTGACTTGAGTATGCATGGATTGGTTCCACTACAGATATATTGGATTCAATGACACTGTATTAGTTTCAAAGCATATTTATCCATGCAGTAAAAATGTATAGGTTATGAGAATTAAACAGGCATGATGATGGCTGCCCTGAAGATTCTAATCTAAAATACAATTTCTATTAAAATTGATCAAATTGGACTTAATAACAATAAATGTTATTGTACTGTATCACTTTGAACATATCAGTCCTTCTGTGTCACTCAGGTATAAACTGATTCTTCCAGGTTTCAAGGGGTTACATCCCTTTCTCTTCTCCACAGAATTAAGAAATTCAAGTTCATTCTCTGTGAGCAAACTATCTTTTTTCTCCCAACTGGAAGGATGAAAATGCAGCTTCTTCCATAGGCCAGGCAGACAGGAGTATAACTTTGACTCCTTTTTTCTAGACTATATGTAGAGACCTAGGGGTGCTGTCTAGGGGCAGAAGCAGTCCTGTAGACCACAGACCTGAGGTCACTAATCCTCATATTAGTCCAGCAGTGTTTCTATGCCTGTGCTTCTTTCTGTCTGACTCCCTGTGCCTTACTAGGGCATTATTCAGGCTCTCTGAATCACCCTTCAAAGATCACCTACCTTCCTCCTGTGAATAGAAATGGAGACAGACATGGAGTTCTGGCTGTCTCAAAAGGTGCTCAAATCAGGCAAAGATGCACACCCATGAAGCTGTTTCTGTGTTTAAGCCTGTACACTTATTTTCAGTTTAAAAATTATATGCCATACTGAAACGCTTGCTGGCTCGTGCTGAAACCTAAAAACTTAGGCATGAACTCCCCCTACGAGCTACATTTTTTCTCAGAAATCACAGAGTTTAATAAATGCACAATTAATTGAGAGGTGTTTCAGCTTGATGTGCTGTTGCACAATAGGACTCTGGCTACACTGCTGCTATAAGTGATACTCTGTAGACACAACATTTGGAACCACTCCGGCTTCTGTGGCTGTTCCTATTGTAAAGAGGCATCCTGAGTGATTCTGAAAGCCCAGGTATTTGTTTTGATTTGTCTATAAAAATGTATCAGTAACTTTATTATTTAGTTTGTCCTGCTGACTAACAGAGCTACCCACTCATGCTAAAGAATGTACATAATACAGAAGCTGTTAAGTGCCTGTACTATTTTTATAAGGAAAAAAAACATCAATAAGCACTTGACTTTGAAGTTTTTACCATCCATTTTCCAGAATGACTCTGAATGATAAAAGAAAACAGTCTTCAACTTCCCTCTTTGTGGTACACAATAAAGCTCTATTTACCATGCAATTTCTTCATGATGGGACCCTAGCTTTTCCCTATACACTCTCATTTCCTCAAACAACACAGTCAAATTAATTTTTTTTCTTAAATCCTGACTAGTCTGTTACAGTTACATGCACATGACAGCCAATATTTTGAAGTTATAGGATAATAAATATCCTGGGTTCAAATCCTAAATCTAGATTTTCAGAACAAATAAATGATAAATCAAATTGCAGGATCGGTATCCACATGATTCTGATGAGCCACAGTTTTATCTTGTCAGAGCAAAGAATATTCTTATGTTGACACAACCTATTTTTCGCTGTCATGTTATAAATTAAAAGTTTGTTGCAACTCCTAAGGAACATAATCCATTGTTTCCATCAGAACTCCAAGTTAAATGTGCACTATAAAGTTCGTCTTTATTTAAAGCCTGGAAAGCATAAAATTGAAAGACAGTTACCATTCTGTGGTATAAAATGCCCTGCATCAATTAATCTCTCTCAGAAAAAACTTTTTTAAGTGCTATTTCCAGTACCACCACGCAGGCCTTCAAATCACGCCTGCCATACCTCTACAAGGTTCCAAGACAACAGGGATTTTCCTCAGTTATGGTTTGCACAATATGGTGAGTTATGCCTTATTTATCAGTTCTCTCTAAATTCCTCATCTACTTCTCTCTTGTACCAATATAAAGACAGCTGGTTTGGCATATAGCAGAATTCCTCTGATTCCTTCTACATTTCATTCAGCTTCTACTACTTCCTTTTGATATTTTTGTACTGTTATATTATCAAAGTTAAAACATCCTGTGTGCCAGCTATGGTACAAGTCGCTATTTGCTCAAATGGAATTAGAATCTGTGGTCCTGATTGTGGAAATATTTGCACAGAGGAGTAATGGCATGGCTTAAACAATTCAACAAAATTTCTCATGAGCATGTTGATATTTCAGGTAAAAGTGTTAACAGTAAACACTGTCCTTAACTGCATAATCAGAAGTAGATGGAAGGAGTATCTGGGTTCCATATGGAGAAAGCCCTCTATTCCTGCTTCCCCAGGTGAATACACAGGAATGGAGGCAAGGTGCAGGGCATGAAGGACAATCAAGTTTGACAATACATGTTTCTTGCTGTTTTAATGTGACTTAAGTCCTTGGCAGGTCAGAAGATTTTGTACTCACTCCCTTGGCTGTTTCCACAATCACACTCATCCTGCAGTAGTGACTTTACACATCTATTACACATATTTTAGAATTCATTTTAGAAGTTCCGTGCATGCACTTGTATGTCTCTAGACTACTAATTTTCAAGTGTCTAGCCATCCCAGTCAGTAGACAGGCAAACATTTACAACTGTATCTGATGTTTTCTGACTTCTTCAACATATTTTGTTATGTTTATCCAAAACACAGGCAACACCTGACTGAATAAACCCTATAGCCAGTCCTAAGGCAGCAGATATAGGGCAGCATAAATTGCTTCGGAGCCTGTCCCACGACCCCTTCCACCACTGGGATTTATGTGCTATACAACCATCAGATAAGCAAGTCCAAATGCATTCATATTCTACTGTAAAAGAGGAAAAAGATCAGAGCAGTACAGCCCTTCAGGGCCTCCAACAGAGGCTCTTTGCTGTCCCAGGCTGAAAGACTTCTTACACTGATTTTTAAAGAGGGAATTGATAGCATGTAGGTTGACAGCCTCAAGTAAAGGATGGGGAATGCAAAAAACAAGGGTATCTCATGGGATAGCTACTATTAATTTGCCTTTAATGTAGAGCAAAGTCCTTCTCTCTGTTAGGAGTGCACACACTTGGGATAATGCTATCACCTGCCATTTAGTAAATCCAGATTTACAGAGGTGTAAACAGGAGTAGAATTTGTTCCAGAATCTCTAGGCAAGCTGAGAAAGAGCTCTTCCAGAACACATATTTCAGTATCATGCCTTAGGTAATAGCAAAATCACAGTTCTTTATGTTTCTTTCATGAAGTATCAAGCTCCTATGCATCCTATATCATTATATTTCTTTAGTTACTTCATAGCCCTAAAAAAGCACTTGGTTGGGTGGATGGAGTGGTGGGATTTTTTTACATTTTTCAAGAATATACATTTTTCAAGTCTAAATAATAATAAAAAAAAAGTATTCACTCTTTAATTAGCTTTTGTCAGCAGACATTCTTCTTCTCAGCTAAGAGGCATGTATTCTTAGATGTCTTCATTAAGGAGATCTCACAATTTATTTTTTTTCCTGAGAAATATATCCATATATATATAAATGCTACGGTAAGCTTTTGTCTTCCCCTTTGATTGCTCCATAATGCCAAGAATGCCATTTTAGGTGTGCGTTTTCTTAACAGGGTTTATGTTAAGCAACAGGATGGATATTATTCTTTAAATCTGAGTTTAAACAGTATGAAGAGTGGTGCAAATTGAAGTAAATCATAATTGTTAAACAGGATTAGTTTGCAACAGCTTCCTTAAAGTTTGCAAGAAAATATATACAAGAACAGATCCCTGAAGAAGAAATGCATTTTATTCGTAGCTTCTAACCCAGACCCGCACTCTCCAAAGTGTCATTGTCATGAATCATTGTTAGCAAAACAATAACTCTAGTAGTCTTACATTTTCTCTCCATGCAAATTATGTATGTTTCATGTGACATTACTTACTTCCTCAGCTAGCAAGTCTTTCCCATCTGCTGGAAAGCCACCAGTGGTGATGTGCTATCAAAGTGAATTACCTTCTTACATGCCAGGAAATTAGGGCAATCCAGTGCCTTTCATCTAGCTCCTCTACACTACCATCCTGTTCCCACAGGGTCTCCCATTCACTCTTCTCCTCCTGATTTGTATGGGAGCAATTGCATAGGAAGTAATTTCTCTGTGGCTTGAAAAATGCTTTTCAGGCTTGAAAAGAAGCTGTGTGACTTCATGTATGATTTGTTCTTAGACAGCGACTGAGCACCAAAGTGGATTCCCATCCAAGTTACATGTAAGTGGGTAAAAAAATAAACATGATGAGGGAAACAGAGGAAGAAAAAGGGTGGACTATCAGATCCAAGCATATGTAGTTGTAGGGGCTTTTACTCCTTGTAAATGCCAGGGTGCAGCTGTAGCCAGTGTCAAGATAGAAGATTCAGGTGTCAGATCACGAGGGGCTTTTTCATTTCCTTTACAATTCTCATGATGCCAAATACTTGGATTATTATGGATTCAATAGATCTTCACAGGAGGACTATTTGATGTCTGAGAACTGTTGACCAAACAATTGCCTAGTACAAGTTTAGCTGAAAGTAGTCTTTGAGAGGAAACTGGCTAACAGTCTTTCCTGCCCTACTATAAGTTACACTTTGGCTATAAAATACATGTCTTCAAAACGTGACAAGTGCTAAAGAACCCTGCGAATGAACAGTTAGGAGTGTGCTCCAGTTCCCCATTGCCATATCATCTTCCTTCTCTTCCTCTCACTTCTATTTCTCTCCTGCCTACGCCAGCACTTCATTTCTCTCCGATAATCTGGTCATGCCATGTACCCCTGTCACATAAACCCACGTCCACGCCTGTCTTCCCCTTTCATAACTCTTCACCTTCATGCCTCCCATCTTCCTCCTCCTTTCCATTCCGTCCATGGATGCACCATGATACTGCTGCTGTCTTTCTCTTTGCTTCAGTCTTCTCAATGTCCCTGAGTGAGTTTCATCCCTCCATGAACTCTGCATTGCTTCTTGGGGGCTCACCTGACCTCCCAATGATTGCATATCCTCTCCTAGACATCCCCCACAAATTTTGCCATTTCCTCCATTTATAAACCCAAGTTTGCCTCCCTCTGTACACACTTATTGAGCCCCTAGTTCCCCAGATTTTTCCCTTTAGCCTCTTCCTACCCAGTCATTGTAAACAAAATTAAGGGGGTTTGCTTTCAATTACAATATGTCTGAAAAAATCTCTGTCCTGGGAGAGACAAGGAGTCAGGAGGACTGATTTATCTGAGGCAGAGGTAATCTGATTAGGTTGAAAAACGAGTGTCTAATGAAGAGCTAGATTCTATTATCTTAATTGTTGAGTTGCTATTATTACTCCATAATATGGCAGGTAAAAGAGATGCAAGCAGGTATTCTAAAATTTCATACCAACCACTGAGAACTCACCCAGTAGATATGTCCAGGAGTATATTTATGCATGCAAAAAGTTCTTTTGAACACTCTAAGTCTCACCTATATTTCATGCACACAGTTGTCGTATACCTAAGTAAACGTGAACACTGTGGTCTCAGTTTATGTGTGCTGCTGCCGTTTCTCAGGAAAAGCTATGGCATGCTCTTTACTGGAAGATTCGGTCTTGCTTCTGTTTAATTTGGTGGCCCTATTGAATCTGAAACAGCCATATTGATACCTAGGAGGATAATGATACCTCCACTCTCCAGAAAAATTCAGATTGTGATCCCTCCATGACCCCAAGCCAGAAAGGATGAAACAGTAAATTATGCTAATCTACTCATTGTCAGGTCCCCATCTGTTCTTTCCTTTCATTCAGGGCTCCATCCTCTCCAGAGCTAGCCCCACGTGAACATCTTTAAAAAACACCTGGAGCTAAACCCACTGCAATGACTTTGTACCCCCCTTCTCCACAGTGAATACATCTGAGGCACAAACGGCAGGGTTCTCTGCAGCTTGTCTTCCCCAGGATGTTGAAGAACATCCAGCAACACAATACATTAAATGGCATTTGATTGTATACAAAATTCAGTAATTTGCAAAGGGTCTCCCAGTCATTAGCGAGAATTAACGAGGTTCCACTGTAATAAAATCTTACTTCAAAATACAGAGTTTTACCGGAACATATGGGATTATAAAAGTAAATGTGCATCACACATAATCTTATGCCACATTATATAGCACATTTTTAAAAAGGAAACACCCACAGGTCTGAACAACTTTTATTTTTATGCAAATGCTGTATGCACAGAGACGTGCTTACTTGTCACTTTTGTGTTGTATCACCGCAGTGCCAAAGGGAAGTATCACGTCTCGCTTTGCCTAGCTTTTATCCATCTACCTTTGCAAACACTCTTTACCATTCATAAGCTAAAGGACTTCTGGCATCACAAAATCTGTTTTCTTTTCACATCCATCTTTTGTGACGTGCAGAAGGAAGCCCCTGTAAGAGCTTTGCAACCCAATCCTCCTTGAGAACTCAGTGCTCTCTAAAGCTTATGCCCAACCCTGCATGCTTTATATAATCATAACCATCATCTTTTTATTATGTCTTGGACTTGAAGAGTCCTGAAACCAGATGTAACTCATGATGACCTGACTTCAATGGGAGAATGAACCAGGTGGCTAATTGTCTCTAAAACAAATACACTGATAATTAGCAGGAGAGCACAATGCAACAGAAGCCTAACCACCAACCTTTATTTAAGTTAAGCAAATGGGTGGGCAAATGATGCAGCTGCATCATACTTTGACAAGCTAATAAAGGATCCATACTTTCATGTAGTCAGCTACACTACCCAAAGCATGCCCTCAGGACCTGGTATCAATGATTCTGAAATGGTACACTTATCAAAAATGGAAAAAAATATGTGCACAAAAGCACTTGTGCACAAAAACCATTCTACAACAGCTTCTCTTTCTGAGCAGGTCACAGCACTAGCATTTCTTCCTGAATATATGCCTTCAAACCTTACCTTATATCCCAAACAGAAATAACCTTGGTGGCCTTTTCCTGCTTTCCATTTGCCCATGTTGCAAAACAAGCGTGTTATCATGGTCTGCTAAGGAACAGTCTAGGAACGAGTAGCAGAAAAGGCTGCCAGTTAAGCTGCATTGCCTTGGCACTGCTGCACAGAGGACTTTACTTGATGATGGCTCTCAGAGTAGATGGCTTTAGCTACCACTGCACATCCCCCACCTTTACAAGCACTAAACTTACTGATTCCATAAAAAGCAAGCAAAGAAAATGAGTGGAGCTTTCTTTAAAGATATTAGCAACTCAGAGATTTTAATGTTAAAACACAGATTGCTTTCTAAATGGTGTCAAACAGCAGCCAAAAATATAGCACCATATAAAGTACCCAATGCAAACAACTCCACAGGTGTTGACAGAGAGGTGGAAAGACAAACATTTCCAAGTTATTCCCATGTTCCCTGTCCTGATCAGACAATTCAAGCTTTTGTGGGATAGGAGATAATATTCTCACCTTTGTTATTTTGCTTCAATATTTACTGTTGGTTATTCTTAAAAGATGGATACAAACAGCAGTGGTCATCTGTTCATCTGGAAGTGTTCCAAGCGATTGAGAAAAACAATCAAAAACGCCATTTACCCAGCACTCTATGTCAGGTTAGATTGAAAACTAATTTGGGTATTTTCCTTTAGGAGAACCTCTCACATAGGAGGGGTTTTGTTCTAAAAGAGAACTAGAAAGCAGAGCTAGAAATAAACCAAGGGCCAAATGTATCCATGTTGTACCAGCCTTACCTGTTCCCTACTTTTTTCCAATACTGTTATCAGCACCACAGAAAAATCCTACAGACTACACCCACTCCGCCTCACCAAAGGCACTTGGCCCAAAAGTAGGTTTTGTCAAAGCCTATCGTTCACACATCACTAACCTCCTTACGAGTCTTGACAGGTTTACACTGGCGTAAGACAGGGGCAGGTGAGTCGTGAAAGTAACCTCTGCTCAGGGTCCAAAGTGAGCAAATCACAAAAGTTACACAGGTAGCATAAGCGGTGAAAAGTAGAATTTTCCACTAACATGTTTCTGACTCCAATTTTAATAGTCTAAGGAATTGTTATTAGAGTGATCAAAGGGAGAAATCACAAATGCGAGGAATCTGACAACTAAGCATCAAGCTAGTGCGGCAAAGAAGATCGCTTTCTTTCCATTTCCTGTTAAATACTGCTTTGGAACTTTATTTTGATGTAGATTTGACAAAACTCGCATTGCATTTCAGTTCCTGGTGCACAGGTCTGCTGAAAGAAAAAGAATAAAGCAAAAATGAAGAGACTGTCAGAACAATAGCTGCTTTAAAAAACAAGAAGTCTGCCAAGGCTTTAGGTTTAGAGAGTTTACTCTGACAAATAGAAAAAAAAGTCTATGGGAAAAATAATCCCTTGCTTATTTTTGCAGCCCCTTAAGACTATTCTAAGTCTATTCACTAAGCTGAGGTACTTCTCCCTGAACTTACAAAAAAATTAGCTGTGCTTTAATTGTTGAAGAGCATATTAGATATTGCTCTTTTCACTTCTTCTGTTAACTAAGATTAATATAATAGCAGGTAAATTTTATTTATTTTTTCCTACCATCAATTCATCTATCAGTTCAATGTCACTTTAAAAGATATAAATACAGACCCTAGCAAATTTCAGAATAAGCTTAGCTTTTGTTTGTGCATGTAACTTTTTGGGAATACTAATAAATACATAGAAGAATATCAGCTGTTCACCTACTTTCAATACACCACAATGAAATTAAGACATTTCCAATCCCTTCAATACTCTTTGTTTTACCATGGTAAGCATTAGATTGTGGTGTTCTTGGAATACAAGTTTATGTATATGATTTATATGATTTGCCTAGAAAATTGCCTGAGTGTTTCTGGCTTCAACTTATCATATGTTCTCTGAATCAATTGTTTTGTTAAATAAGTGGCATACAGCAGTTAGCCTCTCGGGACTTTTCTTCCATATAAGACTTGAACTTCCTACCTAAAAATTCTCTTCCCACAGTTCTTTCCTGGAAGTCCAGGACATTTTTCTGTAAGTGGCATTTCAGGATCAGACTCCACATATTAGGTGTGAAATGTGACTCTCTCTCAATTCAGTTGTTGAGTTCCAGCAGGCCTTGAAACTATATAACATCCCACAAGGAGCCTTTTCCCTTTTGGTACAGACAGGTAGCATGTACCACCAAGTATGAGCTTCTGACTGGTGCAACAGTACAATCAGATTAAGTTGTGTTCCCATCCCTGATTATTCAATTTGTCACACTAGACCATAAGAAACTAGAACATTGAAAGCCAACAGATCCATGTATTCTCCATAAAGAACACTCCTCAGAAGACACTTGTGGAAAAGAAAGCAACACTGAAGGAGGTTTCCTTTAAAAATATAATTTTCTTTAAAAATAAATATTTAGTTGCAGAGAAAAAACAATATAGGGATTTCATTAAAACCTTAACATTTCCCTTAAAGCTGCTTGTCAACAATATTTCCTACACCAAAACACACTATAGCATTTTGCACACTGGTTGTACACTTCCTCCTATAAGTTAGAGTGGAAGTAAATACTTTTACTGAATGATACTTCCTCTTTTTCCCTGGGACACTTTTTTCATAAGGAACTTGATATATTCTCAAACTAAGCCTGAGAACATATTTTCTTTCTTTCCTAGTCATCTTCAAAATTGTACTGAATGAAATGTTGGGCTGTGAGTACTGCAGTCACTGATCACACACCCCTATCCTTAACATTTTTTGGGTCTCTGCAGAGCCACCATGTTCCTGGAGCAGCAGATGCCTTTAGCATTTGTACGTTCACCAGGTAGGAACCACTGTGATATACTTGAGCTTAATGTCTCCTGTTTTAATGACTTAAATACAAAACTAAATCAAGTGGTAAGGGAAGTTCTGACCGGAGTTAGACATCAGTACCAAGGAAGTCAACTCCCCAGAATAATCCTACTGGTAAGAGGCCTGTCTTTCTTTCTCTCAGACATTGAAAATGCTAAATATATAGAAATAAATTTTCTCCTTGGGTACATCACAGCCAAGCTCTAGTAAATTTAACAGATTTCTCCTGGGTGTTTTTTTTGTTTTTGTTTATTTCAGTTTGGTTTGGGGTTTTTTGGGGGGTGGCTTTGGTTTTGTTTTTGTTTTTTTATTTGATTTTTTGGGTTTGTTTTTTTTGTAAATTTAAAATGAGATCTCTAGTCATGTCAATGATTCTGGACTTTTAGCTAGTGCCACACCAAAATGCAAAAGCCTGCTACTCAGTGGAACTCATTGTCATGAGATACTTTAATGAAAAATTGGTGCAGCTTGTAAAAGGAAAAACGTATTTCCTAACCTAAGTAGACTTTTCACTCCTACACACAGTTCTAAGAATTAGAGAAAAACAGCTTCTCTATATCGATGACAGGAAAAAAAATTCCATTTGAGCTGATTATTTTACAGATATTTATGAGACAGTTTCCTTTACCCACAGACAACAGATAAGGCATGAGAGGAAACAGTCTGTATGATCTGATTCAGAATGCCTGTCCGTACATGAATTTCATGAAACATGCTGATATTTATGTCCTTGACATTCCCCACATAGTTCTAGAAATTATCAGCTTTGTTTACTTTTCCATGGCAGTGCATGCATACACAATTGTACACAAATGTTCCCCTTCACCAGCTGAGTGCACATCCATAAATAAAACATTCCTCAGAAAGGTTATAAACTTAACCACAGAGAGGACCAGCAAGGTCCTCAGGAAGATGTGGCATTGGGACTGGAAGTCTTTGGGGAAAAAAAAGACTGGAAGAAAAGGCTCAAAATCTTGAAGGTGATGCAAAATGGAAACAGCCATTGAACAAATGAATGAATGAGATGAAAGGTATAGTAATTATATGGAATACTTATTCATGGTTGTCTCATGCTGATTAGTTTGTTTCTTAACACCTCTTTCCAGGGTTCTGCCCTTCGAACAAAGTAGTGACTGTATCTAGAAGATGTTGAAGGCTGAATTCACCAGTCTAGGTATGCACTCAAGGGTAGACACAAAAATTCTTGTCCCTGTATGAGACAAATGCTAAAGTATAACCAGCAACCTGTGGTTTCTGAAAGGTGGACTATGTCCCACCTTGCTCCCCAGTCACCAGGTTTAACCAGGGCTCCTCCTCCAATGATTGTCCTGATTCCTGCACTTTTTCTTTCCATTCACCTTCATCTCCATCACTGGTAATGCCTTTAGAGCTACAGCAGGCTTTATATGAATTGCAGTCAGGAACTGCAAAACAAATGAAAGGAGATTTTTTATTTTCTGTCCATTTAAAGTTTTGCAAATGCTACTGAAATGGGCTAAGAGGCAAGAGCTTTTGGGGACAAGGTAAGAGAGGATCTGATTCAAGATCAGGTTTAACAGTAAGATATTTGCCAGAAACCTCTTTAAAGAAACTTCTAACCAGGAGAAGGTCCCTTTCCTTGAATCTGGTCACTAGAGATATAAATGTCAAGACACAAATTAGAGCACAGGCATTCCACTTCCTGTGCTAAAAATAAGGTGTGTTTACACTTATCCATACATTTGAAATGCTATAAAGTGAGGTGTTTTGCTTAGTTCTTTAACTAGTACTGGTTGTTGCCAAGGACCAATCTTCTGACTTGGGCCGTGTTTTCCTTGTTATATTGTTTATATGACCAAAGGCATAAAGGTATAAAGGTATAAAACAGATGGGGAAAAATCAGAGCAGATTTTTTTATCCCTTGCTGAATTGAACCAGCCTTTCCCCACAAAGCCCTGGGCCATTGTTTAGTTTTACTCCCATATCTACTGAGGAGATTCCTATTATGGGAATAATTCATTTAATTCCGTTAAAATAATATATTTTTAAAAATTCTTTGTTTAGAGACTTTTAAACATACTGATACTCAATCACCCAGCCCAAAGCCTTGGATGAAGTGATAATTAGGTGTTAAGAGCTAACCAGATAACCACAGAGGTTATCTGTCTCCAGGCAGCCACTAAACACCTAAGCAAGAGTAGAAGTATGAAAACATGAGGTGTTCAGAAGCACTCATCCCTAATAAATTTCGAAACATTTTGAAACATTTTGAGTTACTGGCCTGCCTTTACTACCCCACGCGGCTGTGACACATCCTGGCGTGCTTAACAGTACCCACCCACTCAGAAAATCAGTGCTCATGATAAAAGCGTGACGCGTTTAAACCCATAAATCTTGCTGAGGCCCCTTTTTTTTCAGCAAGGAAACATATTGAGAAAATCCCTCTCCCACATAACTGCAAATCATAGAGCCTCATTTAATCAAGAGAAGGGTTTCCTAGGTGTGTTGACCCTGAGATCAGCTCAGCTGGTTAGAGCATGGTGCTAATAATGCCAGGGTTGTGGGTTCAATCCCTGAATGGGCCATTCATTTAAGAGTTGGAATTGAAGATCCTTGTGGGTCCATTCCAATTCAGTATAAATTTTTACTGCTTAGGAATCCTTTTGTTTTCAGAGGTGAAGATTTCATGTAAATTATTCTGTCAGTTGACTTGGAGCTCTTCATGCATCCTTCCTCCATCTGCTAAATTCACAGAAATACAAGACTTGCCATTGCGAGATTCATATCGTGTTCAAAACAAAACTAATTTGTAATGTAATAAATGGATTTTTTTTGTTCTCTTCCTTTCTGATGTATTTTTTACATTGATCCTTTTTTTTTTTTTATTTGGTGGAGATTCCAAGCTTTATCTACCTGGTGGAAACCTAAGTGATATTCAAGAGACAAACCATTTGTATAGTGTTTAATGTAATATGTTCATAATAAGAATTTTTTTTCTTTCTCAGGATGCTAAAATATATCTGATAAAGCATAATTATCACCATAATTAAAGAAGGGTACTTGCCTTATAAATCATTTGATATAAAGCTGACCAGCTGCTGTTGTGATGACAATGCACTGATGAAGTAGGTCATTGCAAAACTGTGTTTGAGTGTACTCAGATATGCACACAAATGTATCACAGAATTTTCTTCTCAACACTGAACCCAATTTATCTTCAAGTAATTCAGCTAGCATACCAAGAACAACAACAATAATTAATGTGAATTTCCTCTTTATTTTTTTCATTCTCCTGGATCACGACTGCATGTCTATTAGGAGGTTCTGTGTAACCATGGTCCTGTATGCCATGGAGATTCCAAAAGAAAGGACCACTTTTCTTGCCATTCAAGCCCATAATTTTTATCTAAATTAAGATGCTGGTGTAGATGTGTCCTTCAGGTATGTAATATTACCACTGTACCCATGAATTTCAGGCAATTTCAGGGAGTGCTAAGTCCTGGTAGTTTTGTGGTGGCTACATTAAAGTCCACCAAATCCATGCCTTGCTGAAGTGAGAATCAAAACTCCCATGCACTTCTCGGGACAGTGTTTGGTCTTCCCTTAAATTTGTCACCTCAGAGCTAGTAATACCATGGTCATGAGCAATAATAAGGCGATTATTTTGTTGGCCACAGATTTTCCTAGTATCATTTCAAGGAACTGTTTTTTTATGAGAAAATACAATAAATCATTGCAATACATTCTCAGAGAATACTTAATTGAATGGCACACTAAGACTAAGAGCATCTGTGAATATAAGGCTTCCAAGCTGTTTTTGTTTTCTAATCATCTCCTTGTACCTGTAGGTCAGACTCTGTCTTCACTTCCATAAACTGCAATGTTCCCTCCTGACCACCCTGCAAATTATTTTCCAAGAGTTTGACAATGATCACTCTCAGATCTCTTTTCATAAAAGTTCTCAATAAACTGAACCAAATGTGGCTTGTCAGGAGAAGTTACAGACCTTATATTGCCTTAAATATTCCTTAAAAGGTAAGGGAAATCAAGATGCATGTGAACTATTTAGCCCACCATTCAATATTTTACAATATGAAAGTGATTAGCAGCAAGACAACTAATAAATACTTCCAGAGAAACTCAAAATACATACTATACTCATTTATGTAGGAATTACCATAATAATATTAACACTAACAGAAATATGCACATATGAAAACATTTCAAAGTAAACATAACATTTGCACATAGTAAATATCCATATGTCTCAATAAACACAATTTTAAATTTTAATATGGCAAGTGTGTGGTTCTTTTAATTGAGGATGAAAAATTAAGAACAAGCCCTTTACAGGGTGAATCATGCCATTTTCTATGGGCAAAGATGGTAGAAAAGCATGGCACACCCTTGTGTAAATGGGTGCCATCAGGACAAGGTCTATAGATAGTGATTAGAGACAGAACACCAAAATAAAGTGCCATCAGAACTACAGCACCAAAAAAGGTATTGTGTTCTGCTTAACGCTGTGACTATAATCCTACTTTTGGCTACCAGAAGAATGTCTGCTCCTCTTTATTGAACTAATGGCAGATGTCCCCCATGACGTAGCCTCTCTTTCATGTTTTCTTTTAGTAGTCACTAATGCACAATTTTTTTCTATTTCTCTGAATCCACTGCTGTTTACAGAGAGCTTTGCTTGCAACACTAGCAAAAGAATAAATGAAGAGCAAAAATTTGTGAACATAGTCTGAAGAGCAAAGTCTATAATTTGCTGTAATTTCCAAATTCTGTTATTTTTTTCATATCTCTCAATTGCTTTGCTGAAGAATAACCTCATAAAACTTTTAAAAATTAAACACAGTTCAACAGGACTGAATTCTGCCTGTGGCTACACATTTTAGAAAGTCTTTGATTTTAACAAAGTGTTGGGAATAAGAAGAATATTGCCAGCCTCAGAATGCCATCATTAGGACTACCTTGCCTGGCCTTCTTTGGATATGTGCACTCTGTAATTCTAAAACAGACATTTGTAGCCAGAAAACTGTTCCTCTTCCTGGACCTTCCTTCTGATAATTCACTATTCCATCTTTCTTTTTTTCCTTTACACTATTTGCGAGTATACCAGAGTTGTCTCAGAGATTTGTTTTCAGAGAGCTGCAGTTTCACCATTGAAGTCTTCATAGTTTGATTTTGAGATATCAGACTGTGTTTTCATTACCAACTAATAATCAAAATGAAAATATCACTTAAATTCTCAATTGAACCAGTGTGTTATGGACATACTGATGGAGCATAAATATCAGTAAAGCTAAGATGACATAGAGTTTCTGTTCATAATAGTGCCACATGAAACAGATACAAGATGGCATATGTTTCTAGTTGCTCCCTCTCCCTTTAACACATCAACACAATTTGTTAACATTTGGGTGAATCTAGTCAGGACTCCTGAATATCCCAAAACAGCTTTTACAGTTTCTAAAATGTTTCTGGTGCCTAGGTTTTTCTTCAAATCCCTTCATGCAGAATGGAGACTGGACAGCAAACTTTCTAACTGTGCCCATGCACTCATAAACATCTGTAGCAAACCATAATTCTGCTGAATACAGGAGCCACATGGCCATGACATTTTGTTTGTGAATGTTAGAGAAGCATGTGGCTCTGAATCCCAATGTTATGGTCTTTAGGCATCTCAAGTGGAAGCCAGCTCTCTGAGTCATGCAAGCATTCAACACATCCTGAAAGGCTCTTGCAAAGCAAATGACACACAATCTAAAGGTCTTGTACCTTGGCAGCAAAAAAAAGGCTCAAGGAGAGGATCGAGGGTAGCACCTCTCTGGAAGTGAATGGTTAAATGGCCATAGCCCCAGGAGCAGGCAGGCAGGCAGCTCCACCACTGCAACAAACCACAAATTATTAACACTAAGCAATTTAGCAGTTCAACTTAGAATAAGCAGCACATTGGGCACTGAGTACACAGTGGCAGACTGTCTATGACTCTCAGCTACCAGCCAGCCAGCAAATTTTATTTTTTGCCCTAAAAAGAGTTCTTTGAAAACTCCACTATAATAGCCCATTCTGTACCTAGGAATAATTTTAGAGGGCTGAGTCCCAGACTTCCTTTTCGCAGGTGCGAGGCAGTACATTCGCACCTCCAGCTACAGCCGATGTTTCCAGGGGTTGTGCTACCCAGGCCAGAATGCAGAATTTCTCCATTTTCCTTAATGCTTTTCACCACCATGAGCAGGTCTGGCCCATCCAAATCCAGTCCCCCAGAGATGTGCAATTGCAGCAGCATTAAGCCAATGAACAGTACAGTCTAGATCCCAGGTTTGGAAAATCTGGCCCCCTCAAGCAGCTAACGGTATCAATGCAGCACTATTTTTAAAAAGGGCACATTTCTTGATCATACCTCACACTGCAGAGCTTCTGTTCAACTAACTACACGACAGTCTGTTAACACTGAAGGAAATCCCCTGAAAGCTGTGTTTGTTTGACCAACACTAACTAAAATTAGAAAAATATTAAATGAAAGCAGCTGGTCAGCTACCAGCCACAATATTATCCCAACTTCCTTCACAGGAAATATTATAATAACATTTTATTTGTTTTTTCCTCTGCTCGCTGCCACTGGGGTGTAATATTTCTTTCACATTGCTGATAGATCAAGAGCACTTCTGTTGGACTCAGGCTGTACTACATGTTGACAGTGATTTGCCCAGCATGAACTTTAATTCATGATCCAGTCAATATCTAAGGATGAACAGGGGCAGGAGGGAGCAGAATAAAAGCAGAGACTGTTGACTGCTCTACCCAAAGTTACATACAGTTTTGCTCTTCATTCTGGATCAGTATTTTGACCACAGCTCTGTAAATGTATAAGCAAATAAGCTCAGCAGACCTCTGCCTGTGACATCTCCAAAGACACAGACTCAGAACCTTAGAAAATGAACCATGAAACATCTGGGTGCTATGTGAAAGCTACCTCTGATATCTGGGCCATGTGTATCTGCATGTTTTTGCTCATTCTCCCTCTCTGAAGGACAGCAGGAGTCCCTGCACAAGGACTTTGCACCTCTCCTCCAACACTTGCATTCTCTTCACTACAACAATCTTACCACTTCATGCTGAAGTCTCAGCAAAACCAAACAGGGGCCCAAAACAGGGCTTGAACTCTGTGACATGAGCCACCCATACTGGCAGATCTCACAGATGCCCCTGGACTTAGCGCTCAGCTCAGAGGGGTTTGTGGCCCTACCATGCCAAATGAAGCCATTTTTGCCTGCTGGCTCTTTCACCCAGATCCTTTCAGAGGAAGACAGCCTGACCCCAAAGAGTTGGACTGTTCCCAGCCAGTTTTGCATATTCCTTCCCCCTCAGGGAATGGTCTTTGTTTCTCTGCTGTCACAATGGTTTTAACACCCCATTTACTTAACACCTTTTGAAATGGACCCCGAGGTCTGGTCTACATTAGGAAGGGTATGTTGGGGGAGCTCTATTAGTAGCCAGTCCTACTGTGCTTGCCATTCTACCACCAAGACACTTCTATCACAGCTTTTGCCATATCCTTCCATAAAATAAGCTACATCAGGAAAAACATTTCCTTTCCAGCAAAAATATCTTTATAAACTTCTGCCACTAATGGAAATCCCTGTTGAGAAATCATAACATGCTTTTAATTGTCCTTTGTATCCTACCTAAGGTTTCTGCTATAGGCACAGCTTTATGCAACTGCAGTTATACTTTAGCATCAGTTTAAGTGTACCAGGTATAATCAGTTCACAGGTTAGTGATAGCTCTTTTTCCTCAGCACATGCATTAAAAAACAATATGGCTTTCATCCATCTTCAGTAACCAAGGGTTTGTGCATATGGAAGCCATATGGAGTGTAAGAGCCTGCCTATATCAGAAATTATAACAATATATAGTAATGTGGGAATTTAAACCACTGTAGCTGGACAATATAACCCCCTTTTTCCTCCATAAGGATGTGAATGTATGTATGTATGTGAGTAAAATGAATGGGTTTATCCATTTTAGCTTCTGTTGCTTTGAAAGCAGTTTATCTAAACTGGAAACAAAAAGTGTTTATTTCTGAGTAAGAATGTCCACATGGAGAGTCGTGGCAAAATAAATGCCGCATTTTAACTATATGAGTATCATTTGTCATTCCAACAGACACAATTGGTTCCATATCAAAGTCCTATATCATATTTTTGCATATAGTTTCTTGTCACTACCAGCATTTGCATTTTAGCAATTTGCATTTCTCCTTGCAAATTTAAAAAAAAAAAAAAAAAAAGAAAGAAAAAAAAAGGAAAAAAAAAAAAAAGTGTTCAATTGAGATTTGCAAATGAGCAAAGGCAGCCAGGTGAAGGCATGCAGGAGAGAGGGGGGAGGGTTGAAGGTGAGCAGGAGATAAACAACAGTGAAACAGCAGCTTTGCTTGGAAGGGTTTGGTTTTTCCTCCAACCAAACTTGGTGTGTCCAAGTTTGCATCATGAGTCTAGGTAAGGTGCTTTTGCTCAAATGGCACCAATAACTCACTTTTAAGAGCACATATTTATTGATTTCAGGGTATAACATAATTAGGTCTCATATTACTCACATAGGCTGTGCAGCTCCCGCTGTAAACCTAGATATTATTCAGAAAATCAAAGTAATCTCTTGTGAGTATTAAAATAACAATACATTTGAGAAATGATTGCTACCATTTTTGAAACTGCATTAATGTTCATTATTTATGTAATATACAAGTTTAGAAGGGGCTGATTTTTTTTTTTAACTTCATTGCTAGTATAAAAAAGTCTTCGAGTTCTTGGAATCAAATGAATGCAAGTTTCCTTTTTTGTATAGGGTGATGAAGAGAAATGTATCACTGCACATTAAAAATACATTGCACACTTTATACATTTACGTATGTGGTGCTCTTCATGTTAAAAAAACCACACACACACAAAAAAAATCTCAGAGCACTTTAGAGAATGCACCCAGAGACAAAGCTATTGTTCAGGAAAAGCCAGATTAAACAAACATGCCTGTAGTCTTGACTTGAAGGCATTTATGGAATTAACATTCTGAGTCTCAGCTGGCACCGTACTCCAAAGCTGGGGGCAGAACATGCAAAGCCTTTGGCACCTATGAGTTTCCACTGATATTCCCATTATAGACAAAAGGCCAGCATTTTAGACAACTCCAAGTCATTTCTGAACGTGTGCATTAATGGAACCAAAAGTTTTAATTAGCATTTGTGGCCTTAAATAATGTGGTGCTTTAAAGACTGTTAGAACTGCCCTGACATCACCAGACAGGGTGTGAGTGACATGACCTTAATACAGAATTGATCTGGCTAGTGTGGGTTATTAATATTCAAGGGCAGCTTAGTTCTCCATACAGTGCAATTTGTAAAAATACCCATGATCAGGGAATTATGGAAACCTAGACTAAATGTGACTAAACAGTGGAATATTTCCTCTTTTATCTGGGATTGCAATGCTTATGGTCCTTTGGAAAAAAGCCCTAGGATTTGTTCCTTTTTTCATGCAAAGTAACAGGTACAGGGGGCCAGTCTGATCTTTAGTTTTGACAGGGCTCATCACGATCTTTCACGCTACACGCTTACACCAGCTTTCACAAGCACTCTAGTTCCTGAGACAGCCCTGAGTCTGCTGTCATAGCTGCTATAGTACACAGAAAATTCAAGGTAAAAAACCAGCAAAGCACAGAGAGTTCAGTCCTTGACATGACCCAGGATCACAAGAATGAGTCCACATCCACCATCAGGAAACAGTGCTATTCCCAGCTGATTAGCTGCCAGCACACAGGATCTCTGAAATACTGACACTTTGCTTGTTCTGGTTGAGCCTGAAATCCCTCCCTAGACATGGGAACTAACATGGTTAGTTCTAACCATACTAACATGGTTCCCAAGTCAATGGAACAAAGCCCAGTGCAGGAAGGTGGAAAGTACAGGATCTATAGAGGAAAAAGTAAACATCCCCAAAGGATTCACTCTTGCTTAATTAGTCAGGAGCCAGTGGCATAGACAAGGGCCTGGTGTGGTGGAAGACAGCAGAGTAACTAATTCCCAGCCTATGGTGTAACATCGTTACAAAAAGAAATGACAGATGTCATTCTGACATGTGTTAACCAGAACATCCTGTGTAAGACATGGGAAGAAATTCTCTCATTCTCCTCATTGCTAGCAAGCTCAGCTGTACTTCTGTGTCAGCTCTCAGTGTCATACTTTATGAAAGATGTAGACAAATTGAAGAGACTGAAGAGAGCAGCAGGAACAGTAGTAAGATGTTTATAAAATGGGTATAATTAGAAAGAAATGTATGATAAACCCTAACCATCACACTGGTGTAGTAATGAAGGAATCATTGAAGTCGTGAGAAGAAGCATTTGGCAATTGGTTTATTTTTCAGTAGAAAATTCCTGTGTGTGTTTATGTGTGTGTGTGTGTATCAAAATGTTATATAGCTCTGGAAACTGAGAACTATGTGAAAACTTCAGCAAGGGAGGGAGATTTTAAAAAATAGATTAAATGTAATTGGTAATCATCTAGATAGACTTCTTCCACCTTTATCAAAAAGAGGAGCATGATCACTTTGGTGGTCCAATCCATTTTGAAGATTTCTGCAACATTATACCCAGCCAGTTCTCCTATCATGTTCTGCTGTGTTACAGTCCACCCCTGTCAATTTATGTGTCACTTCTCTTGCTATCATGAGTCTTCAGCACAGCCCCTTTCTACTGTTCACATTATTCCACAGACACATTGCACTGAGAGACCTTCCTGGTCAATTACCAGGATGAGACATTCAGTATCAGAATAAGCATTATTTGGAATAAGCAGACATCATAGTTTCTAAAAGTTCCAATGTTGATTTGATTATTTTGCAGAGAAATAGAGTCAGACTAAAATATCTCAATTTATATATATATAGGGTCCCAGAGCCAACCAAGAAATTCTGTAAGTAATGCTCAATGCTTAATAATGATACACCACAGAGTTTAAGATTTGTGTCTATTAATGAGGACATCCATGTGTTGCACTTTGGGAAGACTTAGAGTTACATAATTACTGCCCTTTGTGACCAGCACATGGTTGACTACAAAGAGTTGCTTCTCTGTGAGATTGCTCCAACCTGCAAACGGTACTGCAGGTATGAATTTTCTACACAGAACCAGAAAACCCCGCATCTCAGTGCCTTTGTTTTCTCTCCAGCAAAGTGTCATCATCAGATTCTACAAATGGTATTGCAGTACTTCATGGAGGTCACTTTTCAGAGCTTTCACCATTTCCACATTCTTTTTCTGAACTCCTTCCATATGATCCAGCTCTAATTTGGAAGCCTCAAAAAACAGACCTAGCAATCAAGCTAGGTTTTATCATTTCTGACCAGAGTACAACCATTTCTTCTGCATGACAGACTGTCTTCCTGTTTATAAATCACATCACTAATCATATCTCTTCCAGAACCTCATGATTTACCATTAAAACTAACTCAAAAACTAACTCTGGTCCTAAACAAATTTCCTGCCCTGTATTTACCTGATATACCTGCTTTCTTGTATCACTTGATTTTTCATCCATTTTTCAGGCCGTATCTACAACTTGTTAAAATAATTTTGAATATTAATCCCATTTTTCAGCACCCTTGCTGTCTGTCCAGCTTCATATAATCTGAAAATATTGCAGGCATGTATTTCCCATAAGGATCATATTGCATCACACTGAAATAGACCAAAAAGGTAACAAGAACCCTGCAAAATAATAATCAACATAAATTTGCATTTTGACAGGAAATCTTTTTTTTGACAACCTGAATGTTGTTATCAAGCCAGCTTCTGTAGTGCCATATGGCATTCCATAGCATTCCTATGAAATGTCCTATGACATGGCAGCAACATCACCATTAAGTATTTATCATTATCCCTAAGACTAAGTAGCAAGAAAGTTCCCAGTGCTACCCTATAAATTATATACTTAAGCTGTAAATACAGCTTTTGTAGAGTAACTATAATTCTGTGGAAGCCTAATAATGCAGAACTACAGAATTTATCTTTGCTATTGACTTCACCATTCATCCCCTCAAAGGTTATATGCAGATTCACATAATGACCTCAAAGGAATGTTGTTGGGATAACTGGGGGATATTCCATGAAAACCCAGAGAAGATGCTCCTAAAGCCATATGGTGCAATTCAAGAAGTCTGTATTGCATTGGTTGCTCATGTTCCAGAAGGTTAGCATGCCCTAGTCTACAAATACCTGGTGGAATAAGGTGGGTTCAACATCTGCATGGCACTTGTAGACCAATTCCTGAGCTGTTTCAAAGATGCTCAGGCTCTACCAGCACTATGGTAGTGTCTTTTTGACAGTGACAAACAGCATTGGTGCGTTCAAGCTTTGCTTTAACTCTGCCTTGAGTCTAAGAAACAGGCTCACTTTCCATTTGTCTTCATTGTAGGTGACTCTAACAGGTAATGACAGCTGGCAAACAGCAAATAGCAATAAAGCCAAAATAATATTCTGAAATGGGAATTATATCAACACCCAGCACTGCCAAAATTGAGTTTTGCTCTAAAGACACCCTGTTCTTGGATTTTCAAAACGTTTGCCTCAGCATACAACAGTGTAAGAAAAAATCTTAATCCTTCTTCACCTTCCACAAGAACAAAAAAACAAACAAAAAAATCCAAACCAAACCAAAACAAACAAACAAACAAAAAAAACCAAACCCACAGCCCTGTTGCTCTGCCATCCCAGAAGAAAAGACAAGGCTTCCTAAAAATGTTGTCCAGGCATACAAAAAGAAGGTAAGGAATGTGGCTGAATTCTTCCAGAAATACAAGTTGCTAGTGGGAAGAACGTGGGCTTACCAGAATTCACGCCAAGTTACGGAAGACTACATATTCATAGCTCCCTACCAAACACAAACATAACATTAATCAAGGTGTGAGAAAGGCATATTGCCTCTGTGAGTGGGGAGGGAAGCAGTTTGGTCATCAGAAATTTCATAAGTCATGGCACAAGGGTATAGGAAAATTATGAGGCATAAAAGTATCAGGACTGTCTGGACTGTTACATTTTATACAAAGTGTAGATTAGTTTTTATTCCTGAATATTTTCACATTTTCATCGGATAGTTTAGTATCAGGATTAGTAAGCATACAGTGTCTCTTAGACACTGTTTCAATGAAAACATAACCCGAAATTAGGCACTATTTGGGGGAAAAAATCTCTTGGTTGGAAATCTGTTTCCCTACCAACATTAAAAACAGTCAACATAACTCAGTGATGATGCAGAAATTTAACTTTTGTACATTTTTATTACATTCAGGATACCAAAGATAACTGGATTTATTCACAGAACGGCTGTCATTGAATTCAGTTTTCTGGTACAATTTCCTTCCTATATAAACCCATAAAAAAATATGATGGCTGAAACATTAGGACTGCTTAAAGCAGAAGCTGATGCATCTCCATACAGAAAGAACAGAGAGATTGCAAACTGTTTATGTCTTTTACATTTTTTACTGTATTAATAAGGAAACACTGTGATTACCAATCAAAAAAAGACTCAGGAGTGCTGCTTGTAAAGTGCACTATTATAAAGATTTATATCTGTATCTGGGGAGTAATATAGAGCATTGATATTTTAAGGAGCTCAGTTCAAAATCTCTTTATTCAATGAAAGCCCATGAGAGTGAAATATATTTTTCCTAGGACAGCATCATTGTTTGTTTATGATAGGAGCTATAAAAAAAATGTTTTCCCCAAAATTCTATGTATGTCCAAAATATCTCAGAATTAATTACAAGAGAATTTTCTTGCATTTAACTGAAATATTTTAGAACATGGCATTAGGCAGCCAAAAAAAAAAAAAAAATCAGCTTCTTATCCTTACATTTGGTTAAGTTTGAATAAAAAGATATCTGTATTCAGCATATATTTCATGAACCAAAACGTACTTCTCAAAATACTTGGAGAAGATGACTGCTTACATTTATTTAAAAACACAAACCACTAAGAGATGAGCATGAACCAATCTTCCCACTGGGGCTTTCCAGGAGACCACAGGGAGTTCACCTTTCTGGAGACAGCTTGTTCTTCAGGTTAAAATATGTACATTTGGCTACATTCCGTCAACCTTTTCCAGGACCTGAACTTGTCCTTTTTGAATGAAGAGCCCGTTCCCACTGTTTGCTTACCGTTGCATCCTGAAAGAACAGAACAAGGAGCTAGAACATGACCTAGCAACTCACAGCAATATTTCCTAGTTATTTAATAGATGCCAACAAGTTGTGTATAATCTAAAATAAATGATTACTTTCTTCATACAATGAAGTGTAGATTCATGTCCATGCTTCTCACAGCACAAAGTACCATGGCAGTGATATGTTTATAAAATGTTTGTATTAAATATTGTTGTATTTATTCTGTTAATACAGCAAAAGTCATAGAAGTTTGGGGTTTTGTGCCTGGCTTGACTGCACTACACCTACTCCTTAAAGAATCAGGAGAGCTCCTGATCCTTTAACAATCTTTAGGAATTAACCAAATTATATTAAAATACAATTTTCTAAATATTTTTTCATTTTCAATATAATTTTTCCTTTCTTCTGGAGAGTAGTACATCTGTTCTCTGCCTGCTTCAAAGATCTTTGGTGGGTCTTGAAGCAATTCCATCATTCTCTTTGCTTTAGGTCACATTTTGATGTGCTGTCTGAGAAAATACCAGACCCCACCATTTCGGGTCTGTTTTGGTACAAATAGATACCTGTTATACTTTGAAAGAACACTGTATAGCCAATATATGAAGTTCACCAAGAGAAAAATTAAAATGTGGTAATAATTTAATTCCTTTCTTCCTTCCTTTTAATTGTTAAAATGTAATCTCATGGCCGTACTTTTATCCTTTGGGTATGATATATATCAAACCCATGTGTGTATAAGTGGATTTTTAAAATGTACTATGAAAAGTAGCAACGCACTGAGATCAGAATCTAAGCAAGTGAAAAATAAGACGCATAGGAACTGACGGCATAAATCCAAAGTTTATCATATAATTCCCAGATCCATGTAGCTGGTCCCTAGGAACATAAAAAACCCAACAGTACAAAGGAAAACATTTTCAGATGTACGTCTTCTTCTTTTTTATTTTTTTTTCCTAAAGATCCTGCTGCAGAGGTTATATCTGGCAGTGGGGAGCTTTTTCTCTTATCTTCAGTTCCCACAAGAACCAAGCTTGAACATCAGAGCTCCCTAAGCCTAATAAATGAGAGTATTCTTGTCTGCTTTATCTTTTTTTTTTTCTTCCCCCTAGTCATATGATGAGGAAATAAATATATGATCTTGTTTTCAAAAGAAGCTATTATATTAAACTGAGGGTGTGAGCCTATCCCGTCCCCTGGGCTCTCACCTAGAAGTGTGTGGCAACATGCAGTCACTGGCATGCACGAAGAGTGGCTATTGCTCTCCTTGGAGCAATAGTCCTGGTCCTTGCTTTGGACCTGGAATGCAAGTGGCTTCTGCAACTTGCTGGTAATGCCTCCCCACAGTCACTGTTGTTCTGATTCGTCCAACAGAATGGGGTGCATATCACAATCAATTTCCATAAATATTCACTTACGCCTCTTTTGCCTTCATTTTCCACAAACATTCAAGTACTTGACTCATGTTCACATGAACGCTCCCAGAAAGAGAATATTAAGCTTACATGCTTGAGCACTTGCTTATAGTAAATTTTAAAATAACTGAGTATGCAAGTCATAAGATGGGAAATAGAGTGTCTTTGCTGGTCCCTGGCAGAGGGGCATTTAAATAAACCAGGCAAGTACCTGCTTATGTCCTTCTCATCTACAATTATGTCTGCACAAGCAGTTTTATTTGGAACAGTGGACTCGCAATTTGTTCCTCCACCGTAGTTCAATGGACACGGCATGGAGCAAGAAAGGTACAGCTCTGAGTTTTACTTTCCTCTAGAAGAGGAAGGATTCTGTTCTGTAACCTGCGTCACATAGTTTGAGATTTTTAGACAAAATACACTGTATAAGAGTTATATAATATTACTGAATGTTGCTTATGTTTTGCATTGAAAAGACCTTCCATAGGAAAAAGTCTTCCATACTCTTCTGGAAATGGTCATGGACTGTGAAGAAACACAGGTAGTCAGAAAATCCTATTTTTCTTAATGCTAGTGGTATTTTCTGGATTCCTGAGTGCTCAAACTGAAACACTAAAATCTGAGTGCGGCCAATCAGCCTCAGAATTTATACTTCCTTCAGCAGGGCCAGAATTTCACTTCCAGCTTACACACATTTCCTTTATTTCCTAAAGTTTAGAAAAGTTAGGAAGATGAGATTTGGACACAGGAGATGAAATTCCAGATGGAAGAAGAGAGGTTTATCAAATAGGAGAGAGAAAAGCCAACAGAAAAACAGAGAAATGAAACATCCGAAAGAGCCACTAGCTTGAGCATGGACACATAGGGCCAAATTTCTCCTCAAAGTATTTCTGCTCTCTCAGACCTGATGGATTAAGCCTCCTATTTGGTTGCTGAACAATCTGTACTAGCAGGAGAACTACTAGAAAATGAGCATAAGCAATTTACTGAGAAGTGGCTGTATTTGCTCAGAGCTGTAACTGGTTCCACAGGCACCACATAAAAGAAGCCCACATCAGTGCTGGGCAGTTTATTTCACCCTGAGCCAGCCAACACATTTTCTCTTCGAACCCCGATGTGTCTGCTGCACAGGGGAAGGACACCTGGGGGTTTTGACCTTAAAATTAGATCCACTGCACTTGGAAGAAAAACCACCCTCATAGCAAGGCCTTTCTTATTTACTATCCAAATGATGCTGTATCTCTGAGCTTTGCAGACTGCTCAGGCCTCAACAGACTGTGAGCAAAATTGGACCCAATGTGAATTTGCAATAACTCGCTCTGCAGCGCTTGATTCCCCTGCCTCCTGCAAAATGTCTCTGAGGACTCACACACAGCCACCATGTAGATCAATAACTTTACAGTACAAACAGACAGAAACTTTCCCTTTTGGGAACAGGATAAGGCAAAGTCAATTAATGTACAACAGAGAGATGAGTAATTGAGCCAGGAGTATTTTAATAGGATATACCAATCCAGCGTTTGCATTTTCAAACTGGTATGTACCTCCTGATCTAGAATCACTTTAAATCAATTTTTAAGAAATCCCTCTGGGGCTGAGAGAAGTCATTGTCACTTTTTAGATCTTGAAGAATGCTGTTTTGAACCTCCAATACAAAATTTAAACATAGGACTCCACTCACTGCATTTTCTATTTTCTTTTATATGTAGATTTGCAGTGGCATAGCCCAAACTTCATACATACTCAGTTCTCAGACTTGAATTTCAAAAATGCCAGGGTTTCTGTGCCAGCGTCTGACTTGTCAGTGACCAATATGCAAACATTGAGAATTAAATAAGTAAATCGGCAGCAACTGCCATCAGAAGTCAGAGTCTCATATCACAGATTCTGAGGTGCCACAGGATTTTCCTTCACTAGGGAAATGAAACACTATCTCAGCCATGTTTGTACAAGGGAGAGAGCTGTTTTTCGAGGTCTTGTTCTCTGTTGCAGAACACCTGGATTGTGAGAGACACCTGCCTGTCCTAAAGAAGCCCCAGCAGCCGTGGTGAACCCAGCAGCGCTTCAGACACTGAGCTTGAGATCCTTTAGGAAGGAGAGAGAGTTTCTATGTCAATGTATGTGACAACAGCAGTACTCATTTTCTGAATGCTGTGGGAGGATTCGTGTTTTAAGTTATGATTGGGTTTGGGGACGTGCAGAGAATATTTCATTTTTTAAAGGGGGACTGTACAGACTCTGAGAGAACAGCACTGTGGAGGAAAGCATAACCCATTTCCTGGTCCTTTACCTTGCTGTGAGTGAGAATTCTTGCACAGGTCCCACCTTCAGCTCTTACTTGTTTGCAGTATTTTACACACACACCAGCATTTTCAGCAGCTGTCTATAATTCCAGCTACAGTTTGATGCTAAATACAGTAAGTATCTGGGAATAGTAAACATTTGCCAGTAAGACAGGAAAAACAAAAAGATTTAGCAAAGAACCCTTAATGAGAACCATGGGACATGTTACAACTCTGCTGAGAATGAATGTGCTTTGCAAAGACATTTGCATATTGTCACTCCTCCCAGTGTGGCTATTTCCTTAACCTCTTTTTAGATTGCAAACACGACAGGGCTGTGCAAACTTTCATCGAGGCTTATCCCAAATTGAGGATAAAATGATCAATGACTAAAACATGACTCAGGCCAAGGAGACTTAGGGCTTAATTTTCTTCTAACTTTTAGTAAACTTATGCCTGTATAATGATTCTACTGACTTCTGTGTTGTTTGCTGTATTAATATAAGCAAAACCAGAAGCAGACTCTGACAGCTTCAGACTCATCCCATGTAAGATATCAAATCAAGGAGCTTGTGCTTGTTTAGTCAACATCTGAATTTGATCCTTAGATTGCTAACAAACTATGTAAACTATATGCTTTTCTAAACTTTGTAGAAAGTCCTTTGAAGTCAGTGGACATTCAGTTGCCTTTTGTGAATTAGTGGAATGAAAGGACCAGAACTGACAGGGGTAAAGATGGAACCCACTCTACTTAATATGCTTAATAATCACAAAACACGCACTTAACTCACTCCCCTCTGTTTATGACCCATAAACCACGCAAGTATGAAAGGAGGACCATATCTTTTTACAGGAACAGAGGAAATTTTAATGGTAGTTCATATAAGCAGTGACATCATATACTCTGATAATGCAATTTACATAATTTACATGGCAAGAGATATTAGAGTCCCACAAATGCAAGATGATTTGTGTTTGAGGACACAAGAAGAAAACCCTCTGAAGTGATACCATGTTGTGGGTAAATAGAAAGATACTGCTTTGCATTAACCAGTCACTGACCAAAGGTTCTTAGAGGTTTTTCTAAAAGCTGCCTTTAGCTAAGGAAGCCCATGTTGTTTAGTTTCTCAGATATCAGTAGGACAAGGAGTTTAGAGACTGAGTCAGCCCTTTTAAACCTTGTTGGGCTCTGAAGTGTTCATAGGAGGCACTGGCGGAAGATCCTGGGAAAGTTTACACTCTCTGAAGTCAGAGAACTTCACTTTCCTGTTAAAAGTAGACATTGCCTTACCTTTAAGGGTTAACTAGAAAGAGGTGAACATCTAGGCTGCTTTACATAAATCTATCAGCAGTACAATGTGTACTGTGTACATTCCTGACTCCAGGGAAGTTCAAGAAAAAACTTCTTTGAGCCACAGAACATCACCCATTTTCTTCTCTATATTCCAAGCTGTACTGCTAAATATACTTTAAAATGTAAAAAAACATCTCCTACACCACATCCTTTGGCATGTTAGCAGAGGAAATCTACATTTGTTCCTTTGTTATTAGAGACCCTGGAAGTACATTCTGACTTCATGAGTTTTATGGTGATTGAGATTCTTAGCTTTCTTGGCATTGGGACCGATGCCATTCTTCCATACTTAAAAATTCCTTTTACTGTTGAATGAAATGCAACTAGTTGTCAGTGCTAAAATATTACCTTCATGTCCATCACAAGTCAGGGTTTTTTTCCACACATTTTTTGAGTAGTCTGGGATATCAATTGGTAATTAAGGAAATATGTCTGTTAATATACCTATAATGTAATTACTGTAATGCACTGAGTAAAACTAAAAAAACATCCTAGTAGATGTCTGCACAGAGCTACTTTCTCACTCTACTTTTTATTGTAAAGACCTTTCATCAATAATCCTAATTGTAAGTATTTGCTTTAGGTTCCTCCTGCTCCCAGATACATAGTTTGGTTGAAAAGTGGCTGCTATATTTTGTGTTAAAGCTTCTTTGGTCTGGCTTTCAGTACGTCTCCTTGAGTAGGTAAACATGACAGAACAAAAGTGCCTGGAAATGCAAACAGTCCCTGAATTATTGTGCCTATTACATTTTATTAGTAGTAAAACCAAAAGAAGCAAGGAACAGTTCTATTTATGCAGAGCAGTTAGAACATAAATAATATTAAAATGTTAAAACCATAAAACTACTTATGCCATATTAATTTAATTCTAATAAAAAGTAGGTTTTGGTCTTGCCTCCATGACAGCCAACGTGGTGCAGCTTTGCTTTCATCCAATATTTATACTCAAAAACATTTTGGTTTAGGAAATAAACCAGTGATAAAAAATTACAGTCTCAGAATATTGGGCTTTGACTAGTCCCCTGCTGCCCTTTATACTATGTTTCAGTAAAATACAGTACATCTTGCTGTTTTATTTCACTGTTTGTGGCCCATGCAAAATCCTATTGTCCAGCTGCCCAACACAAATGAACAACAAATCAGAACAACCAGAAAAGCACAGTGACTGATTAAACTAGGTCAGAATTTTTGCCTGTACCGTTAGAAATATGACTTTATTCAGATTTTTGGTACATGTTTACATCACCTTGAATGGCACTGAGGAAGCCTGCTGATGGAGCATTTCATTTTTAAGTGCTATAGACCAGCAAATTGTGCCAGCTCTCCTTAGCACATATTATCAAGTTGTTTGGTTCTGTTGATTTTTTTTTAATTATTCCAAATTAGCAGGGTGATCCTGCATGGGATTAAACAGCATGTAAGTGAACGAGGAGAGCTACAGTTCAGAGTAGACATTTGAGCCAGATGGGCTCATTTGGACAATAGTCACCTCCAAGCACCCTCACTGCAGCATCAAGGCACCCCAAAACACCAGGCTCCCTCCCAGCAAAACTAGACCACCATGGCACTCTAATCCCCCTCCTCACTGAAGCATTTTGCTGTCAGCCCCAACTCAAGTCTTCCTTGTCTGTCTCAGCACCCATGATCTGGAAGAGGCCAGAGACTGGCCAAGCAAGCTGTGAGGTTACACAGAGGTGCTGTACAGGCAGCTGCTGTTTCCCATCCTCTTCCCTTGGGAAGAGTCCAACAGACTGGTTACCTTTGGAATAGGCTTCTGGGGATGTTTTAGTGCAAGGGGGGAAGAATTAGCTGTCTCACCCAACAAAAAGTAGTAGTATAGGGAGTCACAGCAAGCTGACTTTTGCTTTTCCTTCTTAAAGGATATTCTTGGAGAGAATTTCGCCATAATTTAGTCATGTTGTCAACTCAAACTAGGAAATTGACTTCACAAGCTGAAGAACTAATGCAATTAGGTTTTATATATCTGTGTCTTCCTTTTCTCAAAACTTCTCCCAGAACCAGACTCTTAGATTCTCTTATGTCTCCTGTCTCTATCAGGCAAGAGACAACACTTGCTCTGTTTCTGGCTATAAATCCATCTCCTGAGAAACCAGATAATGCCTGAGTTTTACCTTTTTTGACTTTCAGATCATTGCAGTCATTCAGCTGAAGTCCCTCTCTAGTACCCAGACAATTTCCATGAAACTTTAAAAATGCAGTAATATTTCAGATCTACCCTTCCATCAAATTTGTTTGAAACTGGCAGCAAGCTCATAGGTCATTAGGAGGCTACTGATTCAGAGACAGAGCAATTTCATTATTCCATTAGCTGGAACCCTGTAATCAAACCCTCTGCTCAATCATGAGACTTGTTTACAGATCATAAGACTTTGGAAAATAATGGACTGTGAGTTCTTTCCCGTTTCAACATGGGATGAAAGTAAAGACAAATATTATATTGAAAAAAAATTTAAAAAGCAGATAAAATGGCAAAATATTTCAGATCTAATGTTACTAGCTTAGAAAATATATTTATCACCTACCAAAAATGACTCTAAAAATACAGAAAACCTTTTTGGCTTTAGCAGTAAAGTATAAGAGAAGCTTGACAACTAAACAAAATGTATCTGTATCCTTCAAACAGAAGAAATCAAGGAAAAAAATTGGATAAACTCTGTCACGTTTTATATAGCCACATTTCTAAGGAAGTTTCTAAAACTGTAAGTAACTCATATCAGGTAATAAAAAATGACAGCTCTGATGGGTTTTTAAAAAGTTTCCCAGGGGAAGATGCAGAAAACTACAGCTTCATAAGTCTGATATGATTAGGGTCAAAATTGGTACAATCAATAAAAAGGAACATGGGCAGTAGAGGTGTAAATAAATATGATACATTGGGACAGCTTCTGCAAAGGGAAATCATACCTCACCAATCCATTAAAATGTAATGAAAGTGTTAACAGTAGTAAGCGATCCAGCTGAGAAAGTATTTTTTGATTGAAAGAAGGAGCTTTGGCAAGATTCTTTACTGAAAGCTTTTAAAGATATTGAAACAATGTGGAATAAAACTCAAAGTACTCTGATGACTTAATAATTGGTTAAAAGACAGGAAACAAAGAGTTAAAGTAAAGTAGGGGTTTCCTCTTAGAGGAAGGTTACCAGGTCCTCAGGGACCCAGTGGCAGACCTGTGTGCTTCAACATACCATAAATAATGTGGAACAGGAAGAGAATGGAGAGGCTTAGAAAGTTTGCTAATAACACAAAATTTTTCAGGATCCTTAGAACTGAAACAGAGTCGCAGAAGATTATCACAGTGCTGAGGGACTACACAGTGCAGTATCAGTAAAATTAAGCACTGACCTCTAAGAAGTCATGAACAATCAGAAAAAAATCCTAACTACACAGACAGAAGTGCAGGCTTTTCACTAGTATTGACACTAGGAAAGATTTCTTGGAATAGTTTTGAATACTAATCTAGAAATGTCAATGTTCAGCAATACTCAAGAAGGCCAGTAAAACATGAGATACTACTAAAGAAACAGCAAAGAAAATGGGAATATTATCCCACCTCTGCCTTGCTCACCTATAATTTCGAATGCCACATATATTCAATATTTTAATCACCACCACCACCAAAGTTACAATAGATTCAGAAGGCATTGCAGATAGTGACAAAGCTGATCAGAAGTGTGGAGTGAGTGCTGTATGAGAAGTGAGAAGATAGAGAAGGAATTTTCAGCTTGGAAAAAGGAATGACAGAGAGGAAGAGCAATAGACAGTCATGAGCAGTGTAAGAAAGGTGATCAGGGAAAGGTCATTCACTGAATGACTCTACCAAGTAAAACAGAAAAGGGGATATGCTTTCCCATGCTTAATTATATTGTGTGATGTAGTGAGGAAAACATAAATGAGTTTAAAAATCTTTAAAATCTGGAAAATTAATTGAAGAAAAGTTCATCACAGAGATGTAATCTTCTCCCCAAAAGTCCCTAAACCAGACTCCAAGTTTCCTTCTTTACTTTTCTTCATTGCATTGCCACTCCTGTCTCTAATCAGAGTCAGGACACCTGCCTTTTTTCCACCTTTATGTTAAACAGCAGAAAGTAAACATTCTCCATAGGCACCAAATCCAGGACCCTTAAATCTTCCACCACATCCTCTCCTTTTTCCATTTCCAGCAGTCCATCCCACAGTACCATTTTTCCTCTTCCCTCACTTAGCACTTTGAAAAGCAACAGCATTTTTAACCTGAAAGAGAACACTATGCATGCTGGCTGGAATGATGTCACCTTTAGTTCTCAGTTTTTCACCAAAGAAATCAAAAGTTGTTTGGAGGGAACAGACAGCTAGATTGAGGATGACATTAGCCAATAAATAACAGAAGCCTTACCAAGCCAGTCCAAATAGATGGTGGATCTTCAGAAATCAAGTGAACATACACTTCCCCATGGCTTTGAGATAGACCATCAGCCTTCTCATTTAAAAATCTGCCTCCAGCCATGAGGAGAAAATTCCTGGTTTTACAAGAATTGAGAACAAAGATGGATTTTTTTTTTCTACACAGATCTTTCCCCTTCATTCACTTCAGTCCTAATGAAATGAGGAGGTTTGGTCTGCATCCATGTAACTTGGTGCAACCATATTGTGACAGATTTCTAATGTCAGAACCTGGTGCAGTAGCTCACATTACAGAAAATGAGCAAGGTGCTTACTCAAAACCACAAATATACAGCCCACTCACCTGCCACATACTGCCTGCTCTGTAGAAGGCCAAGGACCAGGCTCCCTGTCTTTCTTGCTGTGTTTGCTCAGCACCAGAGTCCTGGTTAGGCAGCATACAACAAGAGCATCTATCAATTATTTGTCTCAAACCTCTTAAAAAATACAGAATTTCCTTTGCCCACTAGATGTGACAATAACAGCAACAAATGCTCAAAATAATGCAGAACTTGAAATTTTTAAAGCCACTTCTTTAGATATATAAAAATTAAAGAAAAAGTAGAGCAGCTTGCACCAATGGTCCTTTGCTGTACTGCAGACCACAGGTAACTGCATTTCTGACAGACAGCACTAAACCCATCAGCTATCAATTCATCCCTACTATACAATCCCCAGGGATGAACAACTAAAAAAGCATGTAAGATCTGCAACCCTGAGGCTTCTCTTTGTGACACCACTGCTAGTTCTTCCTCTTTTCTTGTGTTGTAGCTACACATAGCATCATTTTCATGACATGGTGGAAATTCCCAAGTTCCAAGTAATCCTATTTTGCTTTATCTGTCCCTTTTTATTTCTGCAAGTCTTTGGGGATTCTGAAATTACATTCTGACAATTTAAGTATCCTGGTTTTCAGTTTTCAGCTGAACAAAATGGTAGCAGTTGATAACCCATGCTTGATTCGTTAGTGCTGCTCTGTAATTTCAGAGTGCTAAATGGAGATGAGATTGACTACAGCCTACATGAATTGAGATTCTTTAGAATTTTTTAGTTGGGGTTTTCTACAAATTTACAGGATAATAGGATCAGTAGTATTGCATCTACAACTTTATTTCAAAGCTTGAGCAGTGCAAATTCCTGACAACTATCCTATATCCAGAATCAGGCATTTATGAATTTTGTGTGAAGTGTACTGACTTGATATGCAATCTCCTTTCTCTCTCTAGTAAAATATCCCAGAGAAAGAATAAGAATAAAAATAACAGTTAAGGACAAGTACAAGAATTTTTCTGGCCAATATAAACAAATTAATGCCAATTTTCCCTCTGCCACCAGTATTTGATTTTTTTTTTTATTTTTTTGACTTGGACTATATTTGTGGCATAGGAAGGAGACTTTATAGCTTTCTCAGTTTACTATAATGCCATTATACAAGGTCATATCAGACCTTCGTCTTTCCCAATACTGAATCTCCAACACTGAATAACAATGGATACCAAAAGAAAGTGTATGAGAGACAGTTGAGCTCATTCCTTGTTATACTTTACTGGCTTCCATCAGAAGCTGGTTTAAGGGCTTCTTGAACCCAAGGGTGGACCTGATGACTGTGGTAACATAATCTCTTTTTAACCCATTTACACTTTCGGCTTTCATGCCATACTGTCTCAAAGACACAAGCCCAGTGTAAAATACTCTGGTCATCCTCTGAGATTTTTTTCCAATGCCTAAACTACATTTGTATATCCTTTCTAGTATAAGTATCTGAAACACCTTAGGAATCACGTTTTTGATTGTTTGAAATTCCCCCACATCTCTTGCTGAGGATTTCTCCTAAAAGTATGTACTGGATATTTCTAGCAGCTTTCTCCTCCCATCCCCATTCCCATTGCTCTCCAAGACAGCATTTTACATTCTGTGCCACATCCACCACCTCACAGCACCTAACCCCTCCCATAAGATTCTCCTTATTTATTATGACCAAATGGTTTCCTGTGGTTGATAAATCTGGATAGCTTTCTCAAGCAATAATTTTAGAATTTCCCATAGCATTTCTCAGTGTCTTGACCCAGACTGTGGGCACAATCTGGTTCTTATCAGAGAGACTGAGTGCCCTGAGAACTGAAAGGGACTCTTCATATTTAGTCAAACTCTCCACTCTTTCCACCTTCTTTTTGATATTTTCTTTTAAGCAAATGTCTTTCTATTACATTTTTAATTGTGGTGCAGAAGCCTTCATAATTCTGTGTTACTATTTCATAGCTGAGCCTCCTCTGCCTGAGCTAACCATGTACTGACAATATAAATTCCTGGAGAATGAGCAACTGTTGGAATAAGGCTGTCTCCCAACTGCCTTCTTTCCTGCTGGTCCCAATTGCTTGCAGCTACAGACTGAAGAACTGTTTAAACCTTCCCTAGTTATCTTCCACTTTTGAAAAGAGTTTAAACTTTAATAGGGTTTTAATTGTTCCATTCTTCCAATCTGGCTGTTTCCTCAAATTGCAAAACTCTGGGTATAAGGGTATTTCAAGGCTGACAAAAACCTGCTGTGTTTGGCTTCTCAGTTTTAGGTGATCAGTAATATGTGACGTAAGCTGCTTTTATAGCAAGAGATGTGGCTTGTGACAGGCCCTCCTCAATGTACCCTAACATCCCCTCTGGAAATGGCTTCTTCAGTCAGGGCATTTCCCACAAGCACCGAAATACAGAAGATTATGTTGGTTCATTTTCAATGCATGGGGAACACGAACAGGAAAAGGGCTTGTATTCTTCCTTCTCCTGTCTCCCTACATTAAAATTGAGTCCAAACCAGAAAATATATATGGGTGTCAATCCTGAACTACCAGAATATAGGGCATGTCTAGCTTTACTGACAACCTTACCACAGCCAAGACACACATTCCCACAAGCATACTCACAGATAACTATGTTTTTCCCATATACAGGTTACTGTGGGGAGCTGGATTAAGAAGTGATTTTAAAGTGCCCATGCACTCACATGGTCCCTGATCTCTAAGTGCCTCCACTTACAAGAAGAAACACAAACTTCTTCTTGTAGGTCAAATACAACTATGGACAAATTTTTAAGAACTCAGAATGCCTAAAATACAACGAATAACTATTAGAAACCTATATATGATTTTGCAGGCTCTATTTACTGCTGTTGTGACATATTTTCTTAAAAAATAGGCTCCACAATTCCAACACTGAAACTAAAGTTTTTAACAGCTCTTTCACCTGAGATAATCCATGAAGAATGACGTGCCCATTTTACACCCATGGTTTTTCATATGTAATAAGCACTAAGGTGATCCCTTGCTTGCTTGAAAACCAAACAGAAATGCCTCACTTCCTATTCATAGGTCACTTTCAATGAATATGTCACTGTGGGGTGCAACACCTGGCTGGTAAAAATGAGAATGTGGCTCAGAGACATTTAGGACACTACTGGTTTTCATCTCAGGCCACAGGATTGGCAAAATACATCAACTTTTGTCAATGTTAATTGAACTCAGTTTCTAATATATACACTTCTCTGTGTCTGAAGAATGAAATTCTGGAACTTACAGCAAATACAAATCAGATTTCAGAATTAAGGAGCAGGTTCATTGCCAGGAATCAAAGGCCTGACTGCTAGAAAATAACTTTGGTTCCCTTCACATGGATTGTGCTCTTGTGCATTGACAAAGGCAACCAGCATAAGATTCACAGGGGACACAACCTCAGAGGCCTGGATAATAAAACTTCATTGTAATTCATTACTTTTCAAAAATGTTATCCTAATGGATGCTAATTCTGTGGCCTTTCCTTCTATGTGAGGGTGACTGTGGTCTTTGATCAAAGATAAAGCCTTTGCAAAAATACAATGGTATTGCTCTCACTTTGCTGTAATTCACTTTGGTGCCATGAGTAGATTTCAGGCAAATGTAGCTCTATAAACAAAATGAAAAGATGGCATTTCAGCAGCAATATGTAAAAAAGATACTGGGTAGAAATACTTCAGAGAAGCAGCCTGCTTAGTTGTAAAATGAGTTTAAATTAGGCTTTAAAAAGGATTGCTAAATCTTGACACATATATGAGCAGCTTATTATCATGCAATTGTGCAGTAGTTGCTTGATCTTGTTACTGATGTGCCACATATGAATAAGTGATTAATTACCACAAAGGCTAAAACAGAGCAGAGTGAGAGTACTGTAGCTCACCCTGAAAGAGGGGCTTAAACACGTTTATTGCCCTTTAAGTGCATTTCATTAAGGCCAATTAAGGACTTTCATGTCTTATTAGAAAAATGAAGTAGATTTATGAGGTTTTCATAGGCTGGAAATGCTGGGGCTAGCAGATACAAAACTGTGCAGAAATACAGTGGTTAGAAGCTAAGAGAATGATATAAAGATACACAGAGGAATAATTCCACTAAGGAACCATATCACATGAAGGTGGTCTCTGTATAGAAGGAAGGGGGGAAAAAAAAACAAGCCAGAGGTTAAAATTCATAACATTTCCTATCAGACTCACTCCTGTAATTTTATGGGCAATTTTGCAATCCAGATCTCTTTGGGGTCTCATTTTCTTCTGTTCCATATAAAATTCAGGATGACATGAAGGGCTGCCATTCAGTTGGGCAGAATTTGCTCCCAGTGGGCACACCTTATTGCATACCTGAAAATAAATGCACAGAGCAGGAGGGAGCAAATTTGTTGACCACCACACAGCAACAGCTCCCAGCAGATACACATACCTTAATAATGTTTAATCTTGCTGATAGAGATTCAGTCAGGGCTCCTTTATCGGTGTAACTTTAAGCACCGACTCAGAAAAACATATAAACATATGCTCTAGTTAAAGTTGCTTGGAGGGTGTGTTTAAGTTTTTTGCTGAATAGGAGCGAGGATAAGCTCATGCTTAAAGTTAAGCTAAGTGTGTGCTTCAGCATTTTGTTGTATACAGAACTACGAAGGTGAAAGCCCTGACCTATAATTCTTATTTAGAGTTTCTGCATTTCCTACCTCAAACCGGGGCATTCTGGCTGCTTGAGATTACTTCTATATTCCTTTAATTAAAAAAAAAACCAAAAAAACCCAAATCCAGAAAACTATTGAACTGAACTAAAACCTTTCTATCTGAATAATCCATGTGTATTCAGATCCACAGCGCTCAAGAAATGAAACATGAATGCTGACCTTCTTTTCTTAAATCATGCTGTTCTTAAGGTAGCAAGAAGGGAAAGAAAGGAATGGAGTAAAAAAACTCAGCAGCATGATCTGAGGACAAAGACAAACTTTGCTTTGACTCTGCAGAGTTCTGAAGGTTTGCGTCACTGCCTTCATCTTATTTGAGTGTAATTTAGTCTATAGAATTTCCTTCCTTGCTTTATTTTGAAAGAAAACTTTCATGGGAGGTTATAGAGTATGTATCATTATCCTTGGGGACTGTGTCTGTTTCAGCATCATCCAAGTTTCTAGGTCCCACACATACAGTATCTGGGCAGCTTTTTTACATATTATATGTATTTATGAATTTTTAAAAATATGCATTATTTACTCAGTGGACTGGAATAGCAATTTCAAGTGGGGGAATATGTATTTATAAATGTTTTTAAAATGCACATTATTTACCCCACAGACCAAACAGTTCCAGTCTACCATGTATAGTCTTAGCCACCTAATTAAAAATCTTATGAAACTTCTTTGAAAAGCACTTGCAGTACATATGCAGCAGCAACTTTTGGAGCTTTATTATCTCAGCTCTTTTTTATTTTTTTCTCCAAAATACACAAAGCATTTAGACATATTATGGTCTAATCACTTGCCAAATTTCATCTCAAATAGAAGCTATATAGGAATTCTACAAGCACAAAAAAAGCATCAAAAACAGCAGATCAGCTATATGCTGGGGGAGGAGGTATGGGGGGGTTGCTGCACTGATATCATTTTAAAACAAACAAACCGATATTTTTTAATTTGGTGAAAAGGAATTAATTCCCACACTGAGATTTGTTTGTGCCAAACCTTAGCTGCTCCTTTTAATGAGGTTTTAAATAATTTTTTTCTGCCAACTTACTCTTAAAGGGGTTTGAACCAAAAAAATTGACTATATACTATCTACACAGACCAACTACAACTGATTAAATTCTTCAGGGATGAGAGACCATCCCTGAGACATGTTTTGTAAAATTGCATGGTTAAAGATAAGAGGTAAATGCAACATCAGCATACATCTGTCATTTGTTGTCCAAATATAATTTCAAATAATGATAATGTTTCCTTATTTTGTTCCTTAGGTTGGATTTCCAAAACAAATGATGACTCATATATCTTTTTAGTCTTTGAGAAAGGATTTATTGATGTAAGAAATGATAAGCATCTGCCTCTGCAGATTTATACCAGAAAATGAAAGGGGTATAAAATAAGTGCAGTGCATGTTGAGGGTAAAATGAAAATCTTTTGTTTCTGTTCCCAGACACAATTCAGAGCACTTCACAGAGCATCCTGAAACCATACTGCAGCATCACTCTGATTTTTGGGGCAGGAGGGCACTTCCATTTAAGTGGTCACAACCTTCTTGGCCATGAACATCCGCTCCCAGCAACCAGCACAGACAACACAACCTGTGTGTTCTCTGACTGTGGTCACTTGCACAGGCTACAGACACGAAATACCTTAAAAATAGATTTAAAGACCATCATAGGTTAGAAGCTTTGAACAAAAAACTTTAGCAATCCAGGCTACACAAGAGGCCTATGACTAGTTTATAAGGCTTATGCAGTTTCAAAGTTATAAATGTTTACCTGTGCATATTCCTGGCAAAATTTGTAGTTGCTGTCAAATGTAGAAATAGAATCCAAACTATATTTAAAAAATCAACTTTTATTTCATTTTTTTGGACATATTTCACATTCCATCTGAAAGCAATTTACTTGTTAGAAATCACCAACAGGTTCTTGCTCATTAAAGCAACTTCATCATTTTGGGAGGCTGATTTTTCCATTTCCTCCTGATAGGAAAAATGTATTCTGTAAACAAGAGAATTGTTTTTAATAATATTAAAATTGGTACTAGCTAGAAAATAAATTAATAGATTTTTGTTAAATGGTAATGACTGTGTGATGTGCCATTATATTCCTGAGGTTTATAAATGATCTTAATTTTTGAAAGATTGGGAAAGGCATTGTTCAATAGTATTCTGAGTATGAAATTTATGTGTAAATTATCTTCTGACATCTTACTGAAAGCTGGCATTGCAGCTTGGCACAACACCACTGTATAGTTCCCTGGTCCAAACAGAATTTGATGAATTGTCGAAAAGCCACTTTTCCTTTGCCTCCAGTCAGAAAGAACAACATGGACACTGGCCTTTCTCAGAGTGTTTCCAGCTCCAAACAGGAATGTTTTTGAAACTAACTTCTAGTAAAAACTGGAGATGGACTGGATATGTAGTAGCTCTGGATGTGGTGGAAGTGCCTGGGTAGGCAACACAATGCTCGTGGCAGGCTTTGATAGATGGTGTGACAATGCCCCTGATGCAGTGAGAGTATACCGACGCTACTGGCTGAGCTCACGGGGCATCAGTCACACAGCTGCACTGTGCTGCTCCTTCCTGCACTTCTGCATTCCTAACTGTATGAAATATTTGGAGGTATGAGACATCTGAAGTATGAGCTAAAAGAGAAAAGAACAAATGCATGTAGTGCAGTATCACCTTCATTCCCAGCTACTCTTACAGTCACGCCAGTGTTCTGTGGCTTGAGTTGTCCAGTTGGGACACCCAGTGGCTCCTCTATCCCACAGTTCTCTTCTCAAAAGTCACATAACAGATAATATTTACAAAAGTGTATGAGTCTCCATGTTGCCCATCACCCTCAGCAGCACAGAAGGTCAGGTTGGATGGGGCTCTGAGCAACCTGATCTAGTTCAAGATGTCCCTGTGCATCACAGTTGGAGTTGGACTAGATGGCCTTTAAAGATCCCTTTCAACCCAAACTATTCTGTGACTCTTTGATGCCTTGACTGACTGGCCCAGCATCTACAAATGTTGAATTGGGCACATCCTTCTTTATACCCCTTACAGAATTACTTACCAGCAAACTGACTGCTAAACAATCCCTTTATCTTCTCACTGAAAGTTCCTTCTTTTAGAAACACTGCCACATAACATCTATAAATGCAACCTTGCAATACTAGAAGGGTTCAAAACTGGTTTTGCATCAAGCTCTTTTAGCCAGTTTTCCTGCCTTTCTCAATATATGCACATGTGGAGTGAACTGGAGCTATACCAATCCATACATAAGCTGAAGAGGACTCTGGAGAAAAGAAATGTCCTCTGAAAATCGGGCTTTAGATGAGTGTTGTCTCAGTGGGGCAAGAGCCTGATCTCAGTATGGGATACCTTTCCCTTGCTCACCCCAGCATCAGGCAGATGCAGTGACAAAGAAGTTTAACCCAGAGACTGATAGGTTCTGGTCAGTTGGTATTCCCTAAATCCAAGAAAAGAAAGGCAGAAGAGTATATATTAATGATTAAGAATTGTAGTCACAAGGTATAACAATATTACACTAATAAATTACAAGAAAAGACACTCTACCTTTAGGCACTCACTAGCAGTGTTTCTATTATCCTGGAATTTTCCCCACTTAAATTGCCTGCTGAATTTTCTGGGTGTCAAAGATAAATACCACCAAGGAGAAACAACCACCTCGTGTAGCTCAGTTGTGACACTTGCAGTGGATTAAAAATCAGACAAAGCCTAAGCAGAGTCTTTCAGGCATGTGGGCTAACACAAACCAGAGATGACGCTCTTCAGGCCGGGGCCTGGGGGGCTCAGCTGCATAAAAAGACATACAAGGATGTTACCACATTCAACTTGAAAATTTTCCTATCTGAGAGAAGATGTTAGGGTTTATGGGGTTGAAATTATGCATGCTCTGCTCTAAAGCTAAAACCATGCTGTGCCAAGGGAGGGGAGCACCCACCCTTTCTCCACCAAGCAGCACTGCACAAGCACACTCGTCCTGGGTGGAGTCTGCAGAAGAGAAACACATTCCTCATAATCAAGGGTAATTCGAAAGGCAAACAGTGACCAGGAGAGCATGCTATCCAGCAGAAGCCTAATCCTGAACCCAACTCCACAGACGGTTACACAGCCTGCTGCAATGCCAGGGCAGATGCCAGGGAAGAGACCAGCCACAAACCGAACAGACAGACAATCCAGAGCTTGGCATCTGGGTTCTTCAGCTGCCAGCCTTGCCTCATGAGTAGCCACAATGGTTGGCTCTTGTGCAGAAAACAACAGAGGAAGAGGCTAAAGAGGTCTATGTGCCACACTGCCAGCACTGGGAACAGGCAGTGCCAAGTGAGTATTGCAGTTTCATGCACGTGCCAATGTGCTTTGGAACCGTTTTTACATTTTCAAAAGTAACAACAGAATTCCGGCATAAAGCAAGACAAGCTTTAACATCAAGGACAGTTTCCCTTCCTTTTTTAGATTTTTTTTTTTATACCTAAATTTCTTTTTCACTTCATTTTGTTTGCCTCACATATACACTTCAGACAGCTGTGGCACAGGAATGGCCTTCATGCCTTGCGCTCCATACTGATAAAATACTCAAATCTACAGGAATACGTGCACAAATCAGTTAATTTCATAACCAAATGACAAAGCCCCAGCTTGTAAGCCTCTGTTTTACAACATGAGTAATTACTACAAAAAGTAGCTGCATGAACCCCTCTGTCACTACATGCTGAGGAGCAGCACGGCTCTGTGATGAAGGGGTTCACAGCCTTCTCTTTAAAACCCTCTTCTGCCCTGTTTACACCAAACTGACATTTTAATCAGAAGGAAATGTTCTTTATATAAATCACTACTTGCATGTTTATTTTGTTTGGGAAGTTTTTAGGCTATTAATTTGCCAAATGAACATTTCTAAAAGTGTGTATTTGGACACGTGTATATGTATGTGTGCTTTCCCACGTGTGCCATCCAGCAGAGTTATTTAATTCAGACGTTGTTGTTTCCTGAAATAAGTGCATTACTTTGTGTCAAATCAGGATAGTGAGTTCTATTGTTCGTAGGAGAGCAAACAGCCAAAAAAAATTGTGATGAGGAAGAAGCCTACAAAAGGGCTGGCTGTGCCACTGATTCACCGAAGGTTTTTGTTTCTGGAATGTCTTTTAACATAGGAGCCCTGATCAGTTATGGGGACTTCTCTAGATGCTGATTATGACCAAAAGGGATTACTGTGAGACCTTACAAAAATACTTAGAAAAAAGTATTCTAAATGATCTATGTTGTATGTTACCAGGATGGGATCTACTGGTGAAACAAAAAGACTCTATCCTGGGTTGGGATGAGGGACTTTTGGTGTGACTCAACTGTTAGGTAGAGTAAAATGCCAATGAAGGCAAAGAAACAAAGGGCTGAAAGTTTTGTGTTTTTTCAAGGCTATTCTACAAGCATAAGAATCAGTCTTTCTCCTGGGAACTTCTAGAAGATGCATCTTTGCCTATAAATCTCACCCACTAAGGGTGTCTACACCACCTCCCTCCCCAGAAATTTATTAGCCTACTTAATCACATTTTTCTCTTCACCACCTTCAAGCTCTCTGATTCCACTACTCTTAGCCTATTCTCTTACCCAGTCCTTATTTTTAGAAATCTATGGGATCATTCTATCAAATCACAGCAACATATCTGATTTTCAGGGAATGTCCCAAACATGTTCCATTAACTGTATCTGCAATTTTTCAAGTGCTAATAGCTATAGCCTTGTCATCAAGCAATTGCACATCATGTTTTCAGTGTTTTTATTTGCTCAAAACTGGCCTCTTTGTCTATGAGCCCAGTGTGGTAAACTCCACTAATAGCTCTCAGAGAAGACTTAAGAAACTGAATCTCAGCTTTGAATGGAAATAGAACCAAGCTCAGACATATCCTAAAAATCCTACTTCTGACTGATGCTAGGCAAATCACAGTATATTCAGTCAACAGGAAGCTGTGAAGGATTTTACGAATTTGATCCATAATGTTTTAAAGAATAATATGGTACATATGCTGTCTTTCTAACAATATGTATAATATTTTTTATCTGTACAACATGAGTCTTTTGGCATTTGTTTTCTGTCCCTGAATAAAGTTATTTTTCATTGCCTACCTTTTTATAACTGTTCTTGTTTCATTATTAATTTTTTCCTTTGGTGTTTTTTATATAATACAGGAAAAAGACAGTGCCCTGCATCAGGTCTTAGCAGGACTATTTGGTTTTTAGTACCATGCTTCAGAGCAGCTACAGTAAAATAACATAAAATGAGATTTTACATATATTTCCTTATCAACTCTCACCCCTTCTTCCATTTGCTGTAAGGCCAAGTTTAGCCCTATGATGACTAAAGCCCTGATCCTGCTGTCACTGAATTCAAAGATATCAGAAGTGCTAGCAAGACCAAGTTCTGCTGATCTGCTTTTGAAATTATAAAATCAGTAGATTTCTATTTACATGTATGAGCTTGACTTGTCCAGCTCTGGAAATCAAATTCATGAGATTCAGCAGATTGTGTACTGCTTTTGTTGCTTTAGTTATTTTTCTCCTTTTGATATGTCAGATACAGGTCACTATTGGATGCAAATGTGGAACAGCCTAAGATAGAATTTTGCTCTAATATTGTTTAATCAAATGTTCCTAAAATTCTAATTCCAAGTCCTCAGCTGGTGTAAATTGCTGTAAGTCAGTTTATTGCAGTGACACAGCACCATTTTACAAGTGCTGATGTTCTGACCCCTGTTTTCCAAACACAGATAACCAGCTAAAATGCTGCTGCAAACAGGGCCCACAATGTTTTCCTCATTCATTACTCATGTAAGTGGCAAAAGCGGGACAAGTCAGAAGGAAACACTTTACATCTTCATTGACACACACAACAATGCCTCTTCATTACATCACAATTTACCAAACTTACCCCTGCAGGTAACAAAAGTACCTATCTCAGCAGCCAGGATGGCTGTTCTTTAGTTAGCCCACAGTCTTGTACTCCTTGAGTGGAGGACATTGTGGATTTGAATTTGCCTAGATAACTTAAGTCTGGCTGCAGGTAGTAGGCCCTAAGAGATGAACACGGTGAACTACTCAGTCTTCTGTGTCCTGCAGCCAGGCTGCCTTGACCTACGCTGTTTCCACACTCCCTCACTCCTCTCCAGTAGACCTGCAGTTCTTCAGTGCAGCAAGCAGCTGCTGAAGCAATGTCCTATTTGCCCCTCGCAGGTGGCACTCCCTGATTTTGCCATCACTAGAGCAGCACCTGCCAGGAAGCTTTAGAGAGCGGGCAGACCCGAGGGTTGAGCACGGATGGCAGTCTCAGGGCAGGTGCTGCTGCTGCTGCCCACGCTCCATTCAACAGTGCCCACATGGTCAGGGCTCTGCTAATGCACCCTGAGTCTTCAGCTGCTCCTCCCATCTACTTCCCTGGGGCAGGACCTGTTCTACAATGTGAGTAAACTGATGACCCATTAATTCACACCCTGAGTTGAGCAATGATTTTTGGCCACATCTCTTGCTAAGATAATAGATGTTATAAGCATGAACTTTGCTAATTAATTAATTAATTAATGTGAGATCTTACAACTAAACTCTCTCTGTGCTTCAGATGTATTTTTCCACAGCAATCTGGAAATGGCAAACTTATGGTAAGAAGAAAAACTATGTTCAATTGGACACATTAAAGATAATTTTGGCTTAAATGGCAATTTCACTTCATAAAATCTACTCCTGGTATGAATGAGAATTTTTCCACTGATTTCTAGGATGTCATCCTTGATTTTTCAATGATATATTGTACTATTTATAAATTTATATGCACAATCAAATATATCTCCATTACTATAAAAAAGAGATATTATTAGATCCATAAATTGGCCCTGAAGAGGGTTACATTTCTTATTGCATACTTTTAAATTGTGCTTTACCACAGAATTACATTTCATCATTTGATTATTTGATATAAATACATTCCTGTTGAAACAAGGTCGCCTCTGTGTGTGTGAGACCCTGGATTTCTGTATGCAATGTGAGAAATGAGAGTTGGGCAAGTTCAGCCCAACTCTAGGCTTTTAAATGCTATCACTCGCTTAGATAGGTAGTGGCAAAGGAAAAGGTGGTGTCAGTGGAAAAGGGCATGCAGGATATGCCTTATTTATGGAGCAGGACCCATTTTGAAGTTCACGTATATGTCCAGGTCACCTGCACTAAGTCTTCACGTCTCTGTTGAGATGGTATAGCATGCTTGCCACCCTTGTATTTAATATATGAATGTCAGCCAGTGCAGGAAAACCATAGCTTCCTATTTTGGCTTTTTCAGGGTAAAGAAATTTGCTTTCCATCAGTAGATAAACTTTGTTAAGGCAAGCAATAAATTAACAATTACAAAATCTATAGAGATACAAATATTTAATTGAAAAATTTACATTAAATGAAGAGCAAAGTAAGTTTTAAAATCATGGTACAGACACTCCGATATGGCTATGCATCAAGAATGGTTATGCAGTAGGATACGCATCTGAAAAAAATCTGCATAGGATTTTCTTTACCTCCTTGTATCCAACAGATCGTGTATTGTTATTCAACATACACAAAAGTAAGAGAATCTTGCTCATATTTGATGAACAAGTGTGAGAATCTTATCAATGCTATAGCATATAAATGTTTCTTCTCCATCAATGGTGAGTATGCACGAGCAGAGATCTGCTACTACAATCAACAGTAAGATGCTCAATATAAGATACTAATGTAATAAAATCATGTTGGAGATGTTCCCCTTTGTAGCTTCTGAGCCAAATGTTGCTCCCCGTTACACCCATAGACTGTCCATTAAATTCAGTGACCTGAATTTAGACCAGGAAAAACAGAACATAATTTTGATTTGGCAAATTTGAGCTAATTTTACAGTAGACTAGCAGACACCATAAGTAACTTAATTTGTGGAGCCTCTTCTCTTGTTTCTAGCTTCACCTGAAAATGTTGTCAGGAGATTCAAACTTTGCGAATCATTGGCTTCACATCTAAAACACAATGAATAAAGCAGCACTACCCTAAAAAGCAGAACTGCAACAGCATCTTCCATTCTAAATTATATTCACAGGATACATTTGTAGATCTGGTTTTAGCACTTCTCTGTGCAAAGCCTATTAAGCTGCACTACTTTCCATGGCCCTTTGCTTATGATTCCTTTCTGTTCTCACTTGTCCAGCCATAAATATCTCTTCTTTCCCTATTTCAAATCAACAATACAAATATTTACTGTATATTTCACCTCATAGTTTCAGTACTTGTATAGTCCTTACATATTCAATCAAATCCTTTCATTCATACTTGTTCACTAGTATTTATTCCTTTCATTCTAAGCTTTGGTTCTCTGTCTGCAGGGACTCAGCAATTCACTCCTTAATGTACACATTTCTAGTACCCTCCTGTTTGGACACTGTCCAAGGCTGGTATTCATAAAATGTTAACGTTTGGTTCAGATGTAGGAGAAATACCTTTAACACTGATCTAAAATTTGGAGCAATTTTATCAGTTGATAAAACCAAGTTGAGAAGCATCAGTGACTTACTGGCCCCATTTGTGTTTACTGTTTCTGATGTTTGAGCTGTTCCAAGTAAGTCCAGAAGCCTGAGTTAAAATTGTGGAACAGTTTTTCCAGGAAAGTGGTTACAGCACCAAGTCTGTCTGAACTCAAGGGTTAACACTCAGGCTCATGGTGTGATTCTCCACAAGACCAGGATTTGGGCTTGATGATCCTGATGGGTCCCTTTCAGTGTAGCATATTCTATGATTCTACAATTCTGTGTTTGTATGATTCTATGATGGAAAGATGCTGGCTGTAACCATGCTTCTTTTTTTCCTATGTATAGCTGTTTTCCTAAAGTTCATACACTGTGAAGATGTTTTTCAGCTAACAAGTACTGAAGACAGGTTAAAAATCATCCCACAGCCCTTTTGCACTCAGGGGGAAGCTCAGGCTGAAGCTATGGTCCTTGTTGGGTCACTGCACCCCTCCTTAGCCCAGGAAGCCTTCTGAGAGGACCTTGTCCATGCACTTCTTAGCCTTTTTCTCTCCTATACAGAAAAGAACAGCATTCACACGCCTGATAAGTAGTTCCATTAGCTCATGCACAGCATCTTTCCTCAAAAAGGAAACCCATCCCTTCTGCCTTGCAAATAGCTGTGCAGAACAGCACCCTACAACTCAGGCATGACTGAGCTACTTTCAGTATCAGACATGATTTTTATCTCCATGAAGAATGTTTCCACTTCCACGTAAAATAAAAATTACCCTAACCTTCAGCCATAGCATTAGGGAGCAAATCAGTCATATTTTCCCCTTCACATTTCTGAGAACACATAGAGGAAGAACTAAAAAATTAAAAATATTAGATATTGCCTTTTGACTTGACTGCTAACACAATAAAGCAGCATCGTAAACTGAATCATGGAAGTCTGCAGTCTTCATTGCTCCCTTTGCTGGTATTACTTCATGGATATTGGAGCCCTTAGGGAAACTGGAATATGAATAAAGATTTTTTTTTTTAAATCAGCCGTTTTTTCTTGGTTCTGTTTCTAAAAATAATGCAGTTTGCAAAAAACAGAAGGTTTGGTTTATAACACAAACAAAATTGTTACATTCTGAATGGGTTGTAAGTACCTGATTCTTTGCCTTTTTACTCATCCCTGCTAAAAAAAAAAAATCTGCAAATCCATTTGCTAACCAGCTGCACCTCTGTACTGAACAGATAACAACCTGTGCAAGCCAGGCTTTGCTGTGAATCGGTGCTGATAGGCCTGAATCTCATAGCTTTTTTTAAATGCTAATGACAAGAAACATTTCCTAAGCCAAAACGCTCTTGTAGATCTGTCTACTTCTATTATGACTGATATTTGCTTGTAAGTACATAGAACACTTGTTCACTGTGCCTTATCTGCTATGGTGCAGCATGCTGACCTACATACCATTCAGCACAATATGATGCACAAACATCTTCTAAATAATTTTTCATTTTCGACTTAAAAACAGTAGAGGCAAAATAGGATTGCTGCAAATCTAACAAAGAGATGGCATTATTTCCAAATAAAAATGTGCATTTTTCCAAAGAATTTATTTGTCTAGCAGCATGAAGTTCATACATAGCAATGCTTAAAAAGGGTGTTGAATTGCGATTAGGAAGGAAGGACTTAGGAAGAAGAACAAACCACATCTTTTCTACTTACATAGAATAATTAAGCCAACTTATTTCTCATAACAATTAAAAGTTCAGCCTTTCTGAACCATGTTTTTGCAATATCACTAAATGCTGCTGATATAAGAGTGCAGAAATAAGTGTGATAATAACAATAAAGAATGATGGATAGAAAAGGATGCAGTAGCTAAGGGAACAGAAATGATAGTCTATTACCTGCCATTGTCAGGCTAAACAGAAGTACAGTATTTATGATTTTTGCTGTGATGCCTGCTATGTTGTATAGCCCAGCCTTTATGACGATACTTGTCTACTGAATGAAATAATTAATACATCTGTTTTTATTGTAAATAAATATATGTCTTCCCAGTGGCCAGACATTATTCATATTAACAGTAGCACAGCCTCATATCCATCAGAAGGTTGTAGAAGAAAATGTACTTTAATAGCTAAATTTTAAGAGTAAAACAGAAATTCTCCATCAATTCAGAGCATTCCTAGTCAATTTATATTCTGAAATGTTAAAGAAGGGCAGAAAAAGAATCCTGCTCAAACAATAGAAAAAATAGAAATGCTTTTCCTTAGCAAGATACTGTAGTCCGAACTCCAAAAGGTATATAACTATAAATGACTTCTACATTGTAAAATGGGGTACATAAGACTAAATTTAAAACACTTTTATAATAATCTGGTTTATACATGCACTGAATTGAGAAATATTTATTGCCCTGTTTTTACCTCTAGATGAAAACAAACAAACAAACCAGTATAAAAATTAGAGGAAGCATCAATATTTAATCATATAAGAATTTTAAATTAATAACACAACATGTACGTACTATTTATTCATTTTCTAAGAAAATACAGAATTTTCATATCCACAGTCATCACAATTCTTTTGTTTCTGGTGAAACATATGGTCCAGGAATCAGCTTGATGTCAGTTTTAAACTGAAAAAATGAAAATAATTTGGGGACCAATCCAAGCTGCAGTGAGGTCAATAGAAGCATTTCCACTGATGCTTAGGAGCCCTTGGTCATCCTGTTGTCTGTTTCATCCCAGGCTGTTATTTTGTTGCTGTATTTTAGAAAAGTGAATGATAACAAAAAGTAAAATGTTTGGTACTATTACCTATCTTACCTTTGATTTATTTCTAAAACAAAAGGCTGTCTGTAAATTCATGTCCAAAACGGTCAAAACTCACTGATCCTTTTTCATTTCACTATGTACCTTCTTGCACACAGTCCAAAGACAGCATGTCTCAGACAAGCCACTGACTTCTATTAAAGTGACAAGCAAAGTCTTGACTCACGTTAGTTATATATCATTAATGAGAATAACATCTTATAAATCCACAAGTAGCTTGATGAGTCCAACATACAAATGGTTTGCAGTGATGTGGCTTCCAGAAATAGATTGCTAGAGACACTGATACATCTTATAGCATTACCCTGCAATCGATGCTGCTTTTGGTAGATTTAACTCTATAAGTAAGGTGGATTTTCCATTCATGTATCAGAATTATTTTCCTGGTTCCTTTTTAATTTTGCAACATCCATCAGAAAAACTCTGGGCCAGACCTGTACCTACTATTCATTTAAATAAGGGGGTACATATAATTGTTATTGTGCTCAGCAGTTACGAGCTCTGTGATGCTAACAAAAGCACAGACCAGGGATCAGACTATGCCGGGTCCATGATCCATGTGCTCCACACTAAAATCATGGGCTACTAGCTTAGCTATAACTAAGGTCCAAACCATTCCCTGTGCTCAGGAAAAGCCAGTCTTGGCAGATTCCTGATGAACTGGGCTTCAGCATATTATCCTGGTTTGTGTCCAACCCAAATCCACAAAAAGAGCGTGAACCTGAGCTAAGTGCTCAGTGCAGTATTCAGTATTTCTACTCATGTGTGCTTCTGACTTGGGCCTGCAGTGGCACGTGGGTGCACGTTTGCATGTAAACAACATGAGAAGTAGGCAAATCCAGGCTGTAAATGCCTGAATGAACTAGTAACCACTGGCATACCTTTTATGATCAAGAACTATATTAATCACGAAGACCTCTGCCCATATCTTACAGTATTATCTAAGATTGATACATCATGGTACATTGCACCTGGGATTGTCTTCTGAGCCCAACAATGCTTGTGTGACTTTTAATTTTTTGTTTCCAAAAGGAGTAAATGAGAGTAAGTCTCTAATATATATATTGCTATAGTCCTTTCTCATTGGGTTCATTTCATTAAGCATGCACATATCTGCAATAGTTTGCTGTGATGCACCTTTTAGAGAAGAGCATGACTTGTAAGGGTTACAAGTCTTATTCAAAATCTAATGGGAAATCTGTAAAGGAATGATGGAATAAATTTCACATATCTCTCTTCATCTTTGTTTAGGCCAGCATATAGTACAGATTGTCTCTTTTTCAGCTATAGCTCTTCTGAAAACTTGCATTATCCTTAAACATACAGAGGACACAATTTTCACCCTCTAGAATGAGTACATGCAAGTAAATATTGCTGTTCCAAAGGCTGATTCATTTCCATCACACTGTACTTATCATTGGCCAAATAAACCAAGTCTTCTAACACAACAGTGGAAACATAGCTAGTGTCTGCATATTAATTAGCCTTCCTGACCTGAATAGACTATTACCTAGGGCCCTGGCCTTCATTTCCTAAGCACCCTATACTCCACTGCAATGAACAAAATGAAAGAAAATGCCTTTATTTTGGAATTACATCTATGAAAATATTGCTTTTGCTTAAGAGATGGGATTTCTGAAAATGCCATGGAGAGTTTCTGACACTGCACAGAAGAACAGCATTGTTTTGTTCCACATGAGGTCTTGTGCCTCCCTAAATGACTGTCACCCAAAACTTGGACTATCCTTTGTGGCTTAGAAAAAATATGGAAAGTATGGCTAGAGCTTCTATCCTTTTGACCAAATATGTGTATAACTTAAAGCTGTTCTCTATTTTAATAAAAGAAAATGAGGTAATACTATAAAAATAACTTCCTTTGATCCTAGAAACACTTTATTACAAGGTTTGCAAGCCAACTGGAATGAAAAACTTTTAAATAAAAAATTAATGCAAAAAAGCAGAGCTGGGAGATAGCTAGATTTAAGAAATACTGCCTTTTTTTACTCAGAGCTTCTGCAAAAAATATTTTTGTTTAAAAAAAATATGATTCCCCTTTCAACTCATTCCAGACACAATTTTACAGGTAGGCTCTGTGACTCATTAAATCCAGCTTTGAAGATGCACCATAACATAAAGTATTACAATTATCATATACCCTAAAAGCATGCTTGGAATCTAACTCAGTAAAATTTATTAATGATCTGAAGAAGGTGGTAAATTCACACATGATGTTTAATTGGGAGCTACAGAGAGCAGATATATTCACAATGAATGAAGAGAAAAGCACGGTCTTGTTTTGATTTAGAAAAAAAATTAAAGAAAGTTACTAAATCTGTTTTAAAATTACTTGAAACTTTGTTCCTCAGAATTGTGTTTTCTTCAATGCATTTTTTCCCCAGAAAAAATTGTTATGTATGTAAAATGGACACCTGGAAAGTATTCAGTCCTTTTAAAATTACAGATATACCTTCTCACCCTTCGCAATGCTGCAGAGGCAACATTAGGCAGTGCTTGACTGAGCTGAGTTTGACAGTAGAGAAGAAAGAGTATTTTAAAAATACAAAGAATGTGATGTGAGAGAACAAATTAATAGGAAATGATAGTGGCAAGAAGGAGGGGAATTTGGAAAGGCCTGTAAATGTTCTTAGGCAGGAAGACAATAGATTGTAAATGAAAGTGTAAAATAAAATGCATGTATGCATCATGCCAACTCAGAAAATAATAAGTAAGGAAGAAAAGGACGTGTAAATATTTGAAAGGTGACTGAGGCCATACAGGCCATGAATTCACCTGCAAGAAGCCATGCAAACCCCATCATTTGCAACCTTTAAAATTGGACTGTCCATGGATCTAGAAAATGCACTCCGGAGTATAATCTAATATTACAGGGAGGTAAATTAACAGACCAGCAAGGTCTCTTCCATTCCTTATTTATGTGATAAATCCATTGTAAAAACACTTACACCATAAAAATTTATATATTTCCACAATGTACATAGAGCAGATCTGTTCTGGAAGAGGCTGAGCAGCTGCTTGAAGGGCACAGGTACCCTGTGCTTCCAGGAGAGTCATGACAAAGCAGCGGTTATCTCCAAATTACAAAAAGAAAGAAAAAAAACAAAACACTAAAGTAAAGACAGTGTCTGACAATGTTCCATGAACAGAAGCCCATTAAAACTAAGAGGACATTTGCCTTTAAATGGATGGCTATCATTATGCATGCAAAAGTGCCCAAAAATAAAAAGGCAGAGTGGCTGCATTTCGAGGAAACAGTTGAGCGGCAGCAACCATTACCTTAGCAATTGCAGCACACAGGCTCTCTGCTCTGCAGTCTAAAATGAGGACATTCCCTTTGCTGCGTGATTTACTTTGAGTATCCTGCAATCTTCTTTTTCCTCAGGTAAAATGTCAATGAGAAGTGTCCCAAATGTTTTCCCTGATCTTGTCAGGAGTCACTTTGTTTCCACAAGAAAAAAAAACAGTAAAAAAACCCCAAACTTTCTGCTATGTTAACACTGCACAAAAACTCCTGAAAGAGAGGAGCTGGTATGAGATGAGTAGCTCATGCCAGGCAAGGATCACACAGGACTGCCGCAGTGCAAAGAACGGATCCAAATCAGCCTCTCCACAGCCTGAGCAATAATGTGTTCTAGCTTGGGGCCAGCATGCAGACTGCACTGCATCTCTATCAGGTTGCGGAGATGCCACTGAGAGAGAGGTTGTATGAATGAAACCAAGTGAAGACAATAGGATTTGGCCCTTTATTTAGGTGGCAGAGAGATGGTCTGCAGAATTTAAAGACTGTGTATTACCAGAGATAATCTTATGGTTGGATGGATGGATGGATGGATGGATGGATGGATGGATGGATGGATGGATAGATAGACAATTTTAAGATACCACATGATACTGAGGATTTAACAAATATATATATCTCACTACATATTTATTAAATGCTTGACCTTGCCTCTATGTGTTTATTGCATCACGCATAACTACTGGGCTGTGAAAAGCAGAAAGTACCTTCTCTGTCATGGCAGAGCATAAAACATTGATGACTGAGTTCTTTCATTTCCCAGCAAAAAGAATGACAGAATAGATCTGAACTGATATCAAAGAAAAGGGAAAATACTGCCTTTACATTGTTAAAAGCCATTTCACCCATTTTTGCATTAAGCATCATTGCAATAAAAGGGGGAAAAATGCTAAGTGGCCCCTCTACTCAAACATGGTTGTTTCAAGGAAAATCTGCAATGAGAACTGCACTCAACCAGGAATGTGTACCTCTTTCTCCAGTTGTTTCCATCCAGCCTTTGGGTCACAGTTAGGTGGTATCACCTGCTTATTCAATATTGTATCCTCATTTTACATTATTCACTGGTAGAGGTTTGTGACTTTCTTTTCCCTTCTTCATGCTGTAAATAAGCTGTAAGTAAGGCTTCTGGTATGGGGAACAAATGGAGCATTCTTAGCAAACAGGTTATTTATGCTACTGAATTTAATGTTGAGATGTAGTGTTAATTCTTTTTTTCAGGCACGTGGGAAACTGTACTTTTCAGAGACTCTCAGAGTTGCTGTGAAGTAGATGTGATATGTTCTATTTTGCAGAGCTGCTGAGCTGGAAGTCTAGCGTGAACAAGTGTGTATTCCAATAACCATTTGGTGACAGGCACGTTCCCAGGTCAGAGATTTTTTTGGCTCAAAATCCCCATCCATTTTTCAGGAATAGGCATTTTCATGGAAATAATAATAAGAAAAATGCAGGAAGACAAACCAGTGGGATTTAATAGCCTACATGTGGAGGTCAGAAGTGTATTTGTAGATCAGTAAATTGAAAGCTGTATTTTAAATATCCATCTTGATGCTCAGTTCCTGAATAGAATGAAAATAACAAGACAAAGAGAATCTAAAAGGGACTGTAAGCTGATCTACTGATGCGACAGCATGACGGCAATTTATACGTGTGTCTGTTTAGTGCAGATTTACAGTAGAACCTACAATCTTAGCAGTAAAACCCTGCAATCTCAGGTGCTCTCTGAAAGTCACAGCACATGCACAGGGCCAAAAAGAAGGAAAATTCCCATCAGTTTCATCCAGGACATTTTAATCTGTAATTTTCTATCAGTCAGGAAAGAGGAAGGTCATTTTGGGAAAGAAAAATGAATTGTGGTCTAACTCCACAGTTCAGTGTTATGCTATTAGCATGCTCTAGTTTGTATCATCAGTTTCATAGTTAACAATATAAGCCTAAAAGTCATGTTTAGCACATTATCAGTAATTTGCCAGTGGTATTAAATTTTTAAGGACATAGGAGTTTTTCACCCCACAAGCCTAGAACAATTTTCTGTGTTCAAGAATAGAGTTTTCTCTTGATTGCCATTCACAGGAACATAGAGAGCTCCATTTCTTAGGCTTGCACTGCATTCTCTAAACCCCATATCCCTAATTTTTCATTCTTTCCACCCCTCTAATGTAGGTGACCAACCTAGTAGCCATCAGCTGATTCCTGAACAAGATTGAGCATGCACAGGCCATTTGCTCTGGCACACTCATCCAAACATTCACCTGCACAGAAGGAAAATCCTTTCCATGGAGTAGTGCAGCTGTCCTGGCCAGCAGCAGGCTATGCACAGCTGGAGATACCTGCAGCCCTCTGCCCTGGGGCTGGTCAGCCAGGGAGGATGCTGGCCATGAGAGCAGCAGAACCTTCTCACTGGAGAGCCTTCCAGGGCCACACACAGAACACCTGCAGGCAGGGATGTGAGTGGGAGGGACTCTGGGGGTTTGCTGCCAGCCTGAGGTCCTCTGATGGCACCACTGCAGCAGCAAGGAAGAGTTGGTGTCAAGTCAGGAGTCCTCCAGTCCCTGGGACCTGCTGGAGCAGAGTTTTTATCGTTCAATGGTTCCTCAGAGAAACTCTTTTTCCCTAGATCCAAATACTCACCTAAGACACCAGACCTAGATTTGGGGTAAATATACAGTATCTGTATAGGCACAAAGGTAGTTGATGTCACAGCACAAAGCCTTTTTTAAGGGTATGCTCCAAATCTGAAGTGATACATAAAAGCCGAACTTAAGTAAGATTTATAACTAAAAGGCATAAGATTTATGTTATCAAAAGTGTTAAGTAAGAATTGTGTATCGATAAAGTGTAGAGCCAAGCAGGTCGCACCACAGAAGATGTACATACAGATGCTGGATATAACTTTATCTGTGGCCTCACTGATGATACAGAACTTTTTTTTTAAGGACATCTTTTGTTTCTGCCTGAAGCTTGGAGCTGGTTGCTGGGAAAGCAAAAGACTCATGAAAGAAAAAATTGAAAACATAAATTTTGGAACCATTTTACATTTACCTGAAAACTAGAGAGAACTTGCTAAAACAAACTAATCTATTTGGTTATAAATGGGCAAACACTATCAATCTGCTCCTCAGACACTAACAAGGAGCATCAGCAGAGGAGACCAAATTCCATGCTGAAGGCTAGGGGGGACAGAGGAAGAGTCTGTGATTAGCTTATAACACAGTTCCCTGTTTGAAGAAGGCAAGACATGAGTTTTTCCTGTACTTTGAGGCTGGGGCAGGGGCAAAGAACAGTATTTTGGAATAAACTCTATTTGCTGAGAAAGGTATTTGCCATACTTCAAGCTGCTTCTGGACAGGCAGGTGGGAAAATTGGCTTCCTACCTGTGGAGCTCCTAATCCTGTACCAGCAACGCACAGGAGACAGAAGGGGGGAAAGTACTGACGAATGTTTATGGAAGGGTGGAAATATGCAGATGAAGTGTTTGTTGCAATCTGAGGGAGCAATGCAGACCGGGCTCACACTACTGAGCCAGATTGGTTGTGCTGGTTCAAACTGACCATTGCCACCTCTCATGTCTCATTAGATAAGGAGGCTGGGAAGTGCATCTACATTTCATATGTAACCTCTACTCTAAAAACCACAAAGTGAGAAATTGGAAACTTCTTTGTTCTTTCACCCTCTCTGTTCCTTGCTTCTCAATATACCTGCAGTGCTTTCCCCTCCCCAATCATCTTTCCTTCTCACAAACAATTGCACAGCTGAGTAATCGCGTTTTGATAGTAATCCAATTTTCTAAATTTGAGATCAGTCTAGAAAAGAACAACATTCCCTTATTATAACAGTATATCACATCTCATCCCCCACTTTCAACACAGCATTCCAGCAAGTTCCCACCACCCATCTGATGAGGAAAGGAGGTAGGTAACTTTCTGCTGATGACAACATCTCTCTTGCCTGTTTGCACTGGAACCCAAGTCGAACTTTTTCCAGCAAGCTTCTCAGAGGAGAAGGCCAGAGCTGCAGCATTGAATGGCTCTCTCCTCACACTGGAGCTGTCAGCTACAATCAAAGCATCCATGTATGGTATTTCCAGTGGAAAAAAAAAAGTACACAGATGTATAGTTTGCATTTATGTACTGTAGGGACACCCTTGAATCGTGTTAAAAAATGTCAGTCAAGACATCTGGTCAGCTGTCCTAATCCATATTGGGGTTTTTAGACTACTGTTATGCCCCAATATGCTTTGAACATTGCCAATATGCTTTCTCTGCAGTAGCAGCAGTGTGTCCCCTTTGGTTTCACAGCCCATCCCCGGCATTGTTTTTTATAGTGTCACGTACAGAGCAAAATGAAAAACCACATACTGTATCTCGTGTGTCTGGCTAATGAAACTGGTAGGACAAACCTTGTGTGATTAGGAACAGGGACGGATTGGCTTAGGTCTAGTTCATCTTACGGACTGCAAAAAGAATCAGCTGTCACTTGTGCCATGCAGCAGATGGACAGTTTGCATCCGATTTACATGCAGGCGCCAAAGCCTTTAGAAGCTTTGGCAGCCCACTTGCCATCAGGCAGCAGACTTTGATGTCCTGCAGATGGTTCCAGCAGCCATCTTGCGCTCGCGGTGCGCGGCGCTGTTGTGCCTCCTCGCCGGTGCCGGCCCTCTCGCTCCGGTGCCTTTGGAGCTGCCGCAGTGCCTGGTGCCTACCCAAGGCTCGGCACCCTTTGGCCGCTGCCTAGGCACAGTTGTATTTTCATTTCAATACAAAGCTCCGCTGTGCTTTGCTTTTATGGCAACTGTGTGCTCGCACCCACATTAAAAATCCTTACAGTGCCTACTGCAAGCTGTCCCCCCTCTCTCTACGCAGAGTTTTGCTGTGCTTCACATTCCCTACCTAGAACCCCGACAAATCCACCACCCCCGCTCCTTTCAACCATAATAGCATAATTTCAGAATAACCGCTGATCCAATTTCTGTATGAATTTAGCTCACCAATGCAGCTTTGCCTTAACACGGTTCAACCCGTCCTAGGTAATGACACGGAACAAAGAGTTTTCTTCATGGTGGTCAGGCTAATCTTGCTCCATGAATAGCCCAGAGTAATCTATCAGCAGTGGAAAGCTGTGGCTGGAGGTCTTCCAAAATCAGCTCTTTCGCATTTGGTAGGAGCAGTTAGGAATTCTGACTGGCACTATTAGTCGGGAGCCATGTCATCACACTACAGAAGGGACTGCAGTTGTCCCCACTAGGTAGGATCAGCCCAGCATATTCTACCACATTTTTTCATCCCTTGAGTATTACTGGAAGTTCAGCAAAAAGTCTCTGATGCGGCTTTAAGAACCAACCTAGAAGAGGCAAATTCAGTAATTGTGATTTCCAGACAGTCGTAAGTAATAGAAAATAGTGGCGGGGGGGGTTGTGGGCTGATGGGAAAAATATACATCCATATCTACACACACACACACACTCACTCACACACAGACACACATATAAATTGTCAATTAATGTGGACTGGTTACAGCCAGCAAACAAGAAGAAAAAAATAAACAGTTAATTAGAGCTTTTGGAATCATTGTTATATATACAGTGCATCATTTGCAGGTGCTACAAAAGTGAAAAATAACCATTATAATTACTAGTATTCAAAGATTCATATTTTCCCCCATGTAATTGATTTAGGATTATCAGTTTTCTTGTAGTTATACAAAAGGCCTGTCAAGGTGTTTCCACACGTGTTTGGCTCATGCACGTTCCAAAAACAAGTCAAAATGCCATTGTATTTTACACGGCACAGTTAAAGTGACTCTGAAAAATAGGCCAGGTTTTACCTGGATCGTTATCTCAGTTAAATTATCTTACATATGTTTTAATTTTTTTCTTGTTCATACTTTCTTCATCTTTTTTTCCTCTCTTTCTTTTTTGTTAAAATACATCTGTGTTTGTTGACTGCCCCAGATTATATCTAAGTGAGGAGTGGGAGTACTTGCACCTGGTACAGTATATGTAGCTTAACAATACATATCATTACATTATTTACAGCTCATTTTATGTTATTCAATAGTAAACTGCAGATTAACCCTTTGAGAGCCTGGCTGGTGCTACTCAGAGAGGCAGAGGAGCTCAGTGTTTTTCAGGGCTGTGGGAGTACATCTATAACTGCATTCATAAAGATGGCAGTGTGCTCATTATAACAGAGATCACCACCAGAGCCAGCTAATTCCTCTCCCAGGAAATCTCATCCGTAATCACATTCCTTACCACACCATGCTTGTACTTCTGCTGATAACACAGGTTATAAAAGAGACTCACTCAGTGCTGGAGTCAATTAATGAACAGGCTTTTTAACCTCCTTTATTGGAGTACATTCGGCACCAAAGGGACCCGATGTTGTGCTGCTGGCAGGAAAAGGGCCCAAGGAATGCCATTTCAGAATGTTTCAGGCCGGTGTACAGTTCCCAGAAATGGGCATCACGACTGACCTCATTCGGCACTGACTCAGCAGCCTCAGCACCCAGAGGAGAGGACACAGCACTCAGATAAAGCCTGAAGAAACACTTTTCCCATTGTCCAGGGAGGAAAAGTTATCTCTTTCAGACTGAAGGACTGATGGATTCAGGCATCACCTTATCTCTTATTGTGATTGCATTTTTGGAGTGGTCTGGGTTTTTTATGGGGGAGAGAGGGAGAAAGGCAGGGAAGTTGCACAAAAACAGGCAATATAGAAGAGTAAATGAAAATGGCAGGATCTGGGGTGACAGACATTAGGACAGGGAAACCTGAATACACACTGTCATGCAAAACCTTTCCCTCTATTTTAGTAATATTCAGCGTGGTCATGCCAGGCAGAGAAATGCACAAACTGGCCTCTCCTTTCTCCAGCCATTTGTTTGGCATACAGCACACGTATCTGTCAAAATGTTGTGTATGCCATGCGGTGCTGAGATAATTCTTCTGTGGTAAGCACCGAAGTAGGAAGGGGCTCCTGCATCATAACACTCCTATTCCTAACCTTTAAATACTCATCAATATCTCTGTTGCTGAATTAATCAGTCTCAAGATTATCAGCAATTTAGTTGCATTTTGTTGGTAATTAGCTTGATAAATTAGCATCTGCAATATAAAAGTTGACATCTTATTGTTCCCTCAGTTTTATGGTACTTCTAAAAAAAAACAACAAACAAACAAACAAAAAAAAAAACCAAAAAAGCAAAACAAACCAACCAAACAGCAGCTTATTTTAAAAAATGATCATTTCTATTACAATAAAGACAGATACCAAAACCAAAGTTTTACAAGCTTAGTAGCTGACAGAAGCAAGCTCCATTGATATCTACTGGGCAAAATATCAAAGATGAATAGCTCATAATGCAAACTTCAAAAGTATGGTTTAAAAAATAAAATTTGAATTTGTTCGCTGTGGGCAGCTGCTTCTTGTGAGTAAAATAAAATAAATGTTCAATGAATTAATTTTCCACATTTTCTGTTGAAAAACTGACAAACTTTGATACATGAGGGAATTGAGAATTAATAGGAAATAAATGTATTTATTCCAGCAAATCCCTCAAAGCTATCTGAATTTTCTCATATCAGGTAAAAAAACTTAAATCTTTTCTTCTAACCCCACTCTTCTGTTCTGGGCCATATTGCTACGTCTTGGGGACACCCCATTGTGCAGGACACTAATGCCTTTCTCTGTTTTGGGGGCAATCAAGCAGCAACCAAAGGCAAACCCACACTCCCATTTCCTCCTTTTCATGATGAAAGGAAAGAGTGGGTAGGTATCTTTCTCAGAAAAAAAAAATCAAATATAGCAATTTACCAGTACAGGTGTGGTATTATAAACTGAAAATTCCTCAGCATTTTGCCTTAGCCATTATTCCTGATGTAGAAAACTGTGCTAGTAGACACATTCCTATTAATCTGAATTTGAGATATTTCATACAATGTATATTACCTTTCTGCTGCCTGCAACCTTCTGCCAGGTTTTTTTTCCCCCTTTTTTAGGAGGTGCTTTGAGAGGAATATACCATGAGAACAATACACAGCTGCTGCTGTATAGAGATATCTAATTGTCAATATTGTGGAATTTCTACAGCTTATTACTTGCATTCAGTCTAATTCTGGGCAAATTGCCAGTCACTTCAGGGACATTCAAGTGAGCCATATTACACGTGGTACGGCATCACAGCTTTAAGATACCCGGCTGTTTTGCCTCTGGCCAGGGAATGTTTGTACCAATGCTACTGAGTGAAGGGGGGTAACTACAAATAAAATAAAATTTGTATTTTTTCAAGTGGGCTGCATTTCAAGCCCAGATGTTAGTAATGAAAGATTCAATTTAAGGATTTAAATTACAAATAAATAAAGTATGAAACAGATGTGATTTTTAAGGAAGTTCAAATTATCCAGGAAGAAAAATATCTCTGTGCATGACAAAGTAATAGGGATTGTCTTGAGAGTCTGTTGAAAACAATCTGCTGTGCTAGATACACCCTAAGGACAGGATTGGTTTGGAATGGGAAGGACTGGTGGAGCTTGTCATTAAACAAAAATTGTGTTTAATAAAACTTTATAACCGTGATTAATCCTATGAGGCCCTAAAGGAGTTTGCAGTTTCTGATAAACACATTTTCCTTGTTTGCAATGGTAATGATATTTTGAAGTGAATGGAATTGGAACAAAAAACTCTAAGGGTAAAAAAGGACTTGTCAGGTACCACCTATGAAGAAATTACCATGGCACAAAAGAAAGAAGGGCCACCCACAAAGGAAACCTTAGATTATACGTTTGAAAGAAGTGTGGGGGGGGAATTATGTGTTGATACAGGTCTCTCTTTACGGTAGTTTGATCACCACAGAATTGCCTATAAAACCCACAGAAATTATTCGAGGCCATCTCGCATGTGAAGATTAGAATCCCCCATGTACGATGCAGGTGCTCACTGGCAAAAGAATTAAGCTGCTGCAGTAATTTTAAGCCATGTGTATGCAGAGAGCAGGGAACGTCATTCAGTGTGTTTGCTTTGCTGACCAGCACAAAGTCCCAGGGATGCACGTTTAAAAAGTCACATTTTGCAGGGAGAGTGTGCAAGCAGTAGCTGTTGATGGTGATGATGATTAAGGATCTCATTCAGCAAGGTGTTGAAGAACACAGCTGGCTTTAAGCAGTGGGAGACATGGACCTCCTTATGTGCTGCATGGACTTGGCCTGAGGAGGAGTCCATGCATTCCTTGTCACCAGAAAAATAAATTTTAAGCATTCTGCAAGCGATTAAGAAATCTGTGTGCAGAAATCAAAGGTAGAAGGATTGAATAGCACATTATAGAAACAAATACAGAAATATTTGCTAGTCCCCCAAAAAGGGTGTGTTATAGGATCATTACACAATGGGGTGAAAGTAAACCAGGTCAAAATACCTGCAGTAATGATGTGCTGAGCATGTCTTTTACCTGATTTTATTTTGAGAGGCCATCTGTAGTAAGATTTCTTTTTATTATTTGTGCTACTATTAAATTCTGTCTGTGCTACTTATCAGCCCTAGAATGAGCAATTACACCCCCCTTGCAGAAAAAAACCCAAAATCAACAAACCAAAAATCCAATAAAAACAAACAGCTTCCTCTGGTATGAATACTCTAGTACTTCCCTGAATTGTCAGAAGCCCTTTCTGTTTGTCTTCATCTGGGACAAAGCCACATTTAGAAGTGCTCTCTTCAGCTGGGAAGTGTTTGGGTTTCTTTTTAATAGGAGAGAATAAATGCTTTCAAGCTATGCTAAAACTTTTTTTTTTTATTTTTCTCAGTTTTATTCTATAGGGGTTATATTTGCTTGAGACCTTTTGAGTCCAGTTTCCTTGCCTGGCTTCTATCTGAGTTTAATATCAAAAGGTAAAGTGCAGCACAGCTTGCTACCTCCTTGCTCTTTGTGACAAATTTTTCATTTCCTACATCATTCACAACTTCTTGCTGTAATTTCATATGGCCTGTATAGCACTGTATATATCTGGACCATAAACAGAGACAAAATCAGGTTGAGCTTTTATGAAAATGTGTCCTATTAAAGTGCAAATTTCTTTGCACCACCATATCACAAGCAGCTTTCACAGGAAAAGAAAAGAGTGTCAATCCAGTGTCGGCACGTGGGTGGCTCCAATGACCCAAAAGGCCTTTACAATCTCCAGTTTCTATGATTCCATAAAGATATGGTGCCTCAAGGCGAAGCAAGGAATACTTTTTTCCATCAATCGTCAAATATTTCAGGTACTTCTATTATTAAGCATAACATAAAAACATGAAAAGCAAAACTGCGTTGTAGGGTGAAAAGAAAACACAGAGCACTCAATCGCATACACTGTTACTTTCTAGATTAACAAGCAAATGTGTTTTTGAGGAGATGATGGGGGACATTTTACAGATATGTAGGTGTCTTCTCTTCATTGAGAAAAAGTTTTTGTTTGTGAAGCACAGAAATCCACACAAAGAAAAAAAAGAAAAAGAAAACTAAGCCAAAACCAAGCCAACACAACAGATTTGTATTCCCTTCAGGCACAGAGTCCTGATACTTGCAGTGGAAATGGAGGAACCTCAGTACCTTTCAAAAACAGTCTCTCAGGGTTCGTCTCCACACACCATGTGCGCCTTTAACTAGCTTACACAAGGAAGGCTAACATAAAAAAAATCTGGAAGCATCTCCCTATCAAAACCCATTAGTTAATGCTTCCTTCATAGCAGCACACTATGAGAAAAGCACTGGATCCTGAAATAGTCACAGCTTTAAGGTGGCATTCATGCCCTTCTGAGACTGATTGTAACCAGGGTCCAGAGAAGACTTTGGGGGTGTGCTCAAATATAAGTTTATGTTACTACATCATACATTTGTTGGCCCTCTGATATTTTTTACTTGTTTTTTCAAGCTATCTTATCTTTAATTCTAATTTTCTTATAGTGGTTAGTGCTGAATTGTATTTTTCCCCCTTCAGATTCTAAGGTAATCAGTTGAGGGCTTACCTTCCAGTTAAATGAATTCCATACTGACAGTGTTACTTTGCAATAGGAATACAAGCAGAATAACAATTTATCATTTTTTGTACGGCTGTGTACAGAACAGTGGCTCTGTTTCTTGTATTATTATTACAGCAGCAATTAAAAGTGCCAGGCAGGGACCAGTCCCCACTGCATTATGTTCTATTTAAACATAAAGTTCAGCCTCTGTAATAAGTTTACAGTCTCTCTTACTCAGTGCCAGACCTTCCTGCCCTCACAAACACACTGGCTTCTTGCTATATCATCTTCAAAGGGTGACCTGAGGATGCCCTTGATACCAGGCTTGTCTGCCATGAAGACCCAGACAGTAAACACTGTCTGTTCCTGGGCTCCAGGGTAGGCAGGAACACCCCACAGAGCCTGGCAGCAGGAACACAAAGCCCACAGACTGCCTGCGAGGCCACCGAGAGTTGGGCTGCAGCATCACCTGTAGCCGTGGCTCTGGAGATGCCCTTCCACCCCAAAATTTCAGCAGAGGGTTGTCTACCTCTGGTTACAACTTCACCATGGGGGAAAGATGATGCTCTTTCCCGTACTTTATAATCCATACCCAAGGACCTCCTCACACAGCTTAACATACCCTTTTCTATGGTCTTTTAAGCACAAGTGCACATCTGCAGAAATATTTCTAAAGCTATATGTAAAGTTTAATGTATAGTGCATAAATAACAGATGCACAAGTGCATCTTGAGATGAACAAATTCTGTGAACATATTCATAATTAGAGATTATAACACATTGCAGACTTCAGGAAAGATATTTTCTATGAGGAATTATAGGCATCAATGCATCACAGAGTGAGGGGCTAGATTTAGATCATGAATCTCTTTTTCCAATTTATAAAGCTGCCAAAGTTGACACAAGAGTAGGTAAATTAATTGATGGGCCTTGTGCTATAAAGGTGTAGGTTTAAAATGTAAGCCTCAATACGCCACACGTCCTGTCGAGCCTGAGGAACATGAGGCTCCCTGTGGATTAGCTTATCACAGAGATGGGAGAAGTCCTGTGTGTCAGACTATTTTGCCTGTGGGGTTTATTATATCCATGCCCTGGGTTTATTCCCCTGTGGTTCAGTGCCTGCCTGATGCTGAGAGCTTGTGAGCTCCCACCAGCACAGCTCCAGGGGCTCACCATGCTTTGGGACCCTGGCTAATGCCTCTGTACACACTGCCAACACGTGTGGAGGTACCAGCCTTCTCAGAGCTCCTTTTGGATTACTCACACCAAGCTTCACTGCACCTCCTGGACCTGCCCTTCTACGTGCTTTGCAGGGACAGGTTAAAGCACAAATACAGGCGCTGCAGGTCAGGACAGCGTGGGAGACCCTGCGTGTTTTTTGCCAATACCACGCCTGATCTATGGGATAAAAAGACCACTTTGGCTTCCAAGGACCTCAACCTGACAGCTTTCATGAGCACTGAATCCACTTTCGAAAAATGGAACCCCTCAATGGAATTAAAGCCTTGGAATACAGTTGTCTGTTATTTATTCTATATTTAATAATCTTTCTCTATGACATACATTGGAGATATAGGAGATGCTCTCATAAACTTTTTAAAATAAACCCATTTCTTTCCCAGGAGGTTCCACCTGACACAAGCCATTACTGAAGATTGACAGGAAAGTGTGCTGGTAGCCAAGACATGCTCTAAGACAAGAAGAAAATACTTAAATGATTTATTTGTGGTAAGGCATTTGAGAAGCTGTTTGGCCTGCACAGAAAGGAGCGAGGTACTCTACCTCCAAACTGAAGCAACAATTTGGGGGGAAAAATTGAAATACAGAACTTGCCAATTTGTTGCATGCATTAGTTATCAAAACAGTGTTTGCTTTTTCACAGCTATTAGCCAGGTACCACTGGTTTCAACAAGCAAGTAGGAAAACATAAGGACCATCAAGTGCCCTTGGGAACCCTACTCTCCCAGGAAGGGGAAGGGGGAGTTATTTTGATTGCCCAGTGTGGAGTAGGAGGCTGACAGCAGATCATGTTGAATCATTTCAAAGTTCAATGCAAACTCAACAGAAGTACAGAGGTAAGAAGCCAGGGAATCCTCCCAGGAGCCTAGATTGCAGGAAATAAAGCCTAAATCAATGCCCCACCAAGGATGCCTATCAGCAGACCATTAAGAAGAAAAAAACTGGTGCTGCGTCTCCTAAACAGAGGAACAGTTTTTCTCCCAGAGCTGCTGATTTGGCAAACGGAAGGGATTCGGTTCTAGGTCCATACCTGATTAGATCATAAACCATGAAGCAAAAGATGCCCCAAGCAGTCTTCCAGAATGGCCAAGAACTCTTTTCTGAAGGGTCAGAAAAATCTTTCCACCGGATATGCAAAGATGGAAGGGTTAATACAACATTTTCTTTTTCTTCTGAGTTACAAGTAGCTAAACACAAAACAACAATAGACAAAAAGTAAGACTTAAAATACTGTTAATTTTTTAATGTCTGTAAACAAACTTTCCCTCTAATATTAGAAAAACAGGCTTTACTGAGAGGATAAATCTGTCATTTTTCAGAACAAGCAATTTTTTTCAACTTGTTTTTAAGGAAGGGGAAAGAGATAGGATATGGAAAGGTGCATGAGCCTGGCTGTGCAGTAGAGGCTGCTTGCAGATTTAATTGTAATGAGAGCTGCTGCCTCTCTTTATGTCTGCTAGATTTAAACCACCTTACACCACTAACACATCCAAGGCAGCAAAGCACATCAACATGTGCTGAGCCCTACCTCATTCAGATTACTCACACACCCAACAAAAATCATGTGCTCATGTGTTTTTCTGTGCTTCTCACCACATAACCAGAAGCAATTTAGAAATATTTTCACTCTGGAATGAAATTAAGAATTTGGGAGTAGTCAGCAGAGGCTTTTTCTAAAAAACCTTCACTTCTTTGTGTCTCTGCAACTTGACATTCTGCTGTTTCTGCCATTTGCATCTTGTTAATGCTGGGCAGGTGTTTTCCAATGCAGGATTTTCCATTTGCAGGATGTCAGAGGGACACACATAGGACAGTGGGATTCTTGGAAGCTGCAAGGGACTGGCAGCCTCTGAAGCTGCATGAGAAACAGCACGATGTCAACATTTACTCTTCAAAATGTTTTAAGGTTCAGATGTTGCATCATGTATTTGGCTAAATTAAATTTCCCGGCAACTGTTTCCTTAAGCAAACATTTGCTTTCAAACCAATCCCAGATTTTTTATTTTTTATTTCCCCCCTCAATATAATATCTGATTCAGCAGATTTTAAATACTCAATATATCTTTAAATGCCAATGCACAACAAGTATAGCAGGTGTTTAATTGTGGTTTAAATATCCACATTTTTCACATTTTACAATCACAATTAAAATTAAGCAATAACACCAAAGGAGTTCCGGTATGCAGCAATAATACTTACCCATATAGTGAAATTGATAAGGATCCAGATATAATGATGCCCATTGTAGTAACCCTGTGGTGACTGATTGCTATTCTGCTGTTAGCAAACAACTAAGAAATACTTTATTTTTTTCAGAATTATCAATTTGTTTCTAGGGTATGAGAACAATGAAAACCTTGAGGGAGAAAGCAATAGTTAGTGAGGTATTAAAACAGTTCTATAACTAATAAAAACACTAAATCAAGTTAGATATGCAGCAGTGTGTCATTTCTATTTTAATAAAAAAGTACATTATTCTCTCCTCAAAATTACAAAATTTTATTTTTTTTAGTCATTGCCAGCATAATCGGAAAGTTAAAAAAAGTCATAAATCTACAGTTTCTGGAACTGTCATTTATGTGATTTCTATTCTTTAAAAAGACTGAGTATAGCACATGTATTCATAAAGCAATCTTTTTGAAAACTTATTTGCATCATTGCTTAGATTTTTTTAAGGGAAGAGCAAGGGGAATTTCAGATAAAAAAATGTTCAAGTTTTCTAACATCTCCATACATGAGTGATCTGTGAAACACATTCTGAGGAGCTATACCTCCTACACATATTGTACGAGATACTAAAATAAATCTAATGGATTCATACTGCACCACGAATCCTGTGGTATGGGGAAATCAACAGACAAACTGAGCTCCTCTAATGCAGAGAGCTAAGTAATAAAATTTACCATTCAAAGAATAACTGATAGTATCATCACAAATTAACATGAAAAAGATCATATTCCTCATCTTCCAAAAATGCAGAGCAAGAGATAAGGGACTGTCACATGGCTGGGAATGGTATTTTTATAATTTGGGTGATCTGAAATTCATTGCTTATTAATATTTAATAACTCAATCCCATACTCCTCGCTCAAGTATATTTCCCACAGAGGTCCATAACATGTACAGATATATAGAAACAAAATTCAACATATATTTAGGAACAATGATAAATAACCCTAGGTATTGGTACCATTCTGGTGAGAAGGGCCAGAGGAAAGTGGCAGCTGCCATGAAAGATTAGAGAAAGGGAAAATTTAAAACTTCTTAACAATGGTACTCCTTCCAGACATGACAAAACAAGCACACCACAACACTTCAAGCTTCATTTTCTGCTCTGTTGCCTGTACCACCAATAATATTAATTCTGTTGTGTAGCTGGGAGACCTGTAGCTTTATGGAAAATTAAACCTGGATGGAGCCATATTGCCCACTCTTCCCTTTCTTTCTGAAGTGCTAATCAAGAGCATATGTAGATATATATAACAGGATAAGACGATCTGGAGCTGTTCAGCCAAAATATGGATGCTCAGTCAAATTCACCTTCCTTCTTCATGTCCTTTCCAATGAAAATGTTTCACTTTATAAAAATACCAAGAAAATAGAGGTAAAAAAAAAAAAAACAAACAAAAACAACCAAACAGGAATTTAAATGTCAGAAGCATTTTGACAGTCTTAAAAGCATGTTCTTGTTGACTAAGTGGAAGTCCAGCCTGCCTTCCACAGCTGACAGGTCCTTGGATTTGGACTTTGAAAACATTCCTGAGATGTTAAGATTTCATCCAAGTCAAGAAAATGTTTACATTTCCAAAGTTCTTGTTGAATGGAAACATGATTTTTTGCCCAGGTCTAGCAGATTAACCTGCTTCCAAAATAAAGCTTTGGTGAGGAGGAGAGACCAAGAGTGGAAAGGACCAGGATGCAGAAAAGCTGCCATATAGAAGACTCCAAATTTCAATGAGAATGCATGTTAAGGATGGGGTGAGCTTTAAGAGAAATGAGTGGGAAAGAATTCTCTGGTGTTGGTTGGCTGATGTGTGGCTATTGTATAAATAGGTTGTGATTAAGAGGCAGTTCCCATCATAAAAAGTTTACAGTGTAAATAATTCAAGAACACAAAGGACCAAAGAAAAATGCAATTTGTGGATGGGAAACCAAGGTACTTTGCTACCACTCTACTCTGTGTCCTTCTTATCTGACCCACTGAGCCTTTTCTCACAAATGCATTTTTGATGTGCTTAACAAAATGCATTCACTTCATGCAGTTGGCAGACTTAGTTGTTGCATCAAAAATAGTTAATGGCAAGTATCAGCATTTTTATATTTCTTTCCTTGTGCAAGTATTTAATAACTGGGAAATAGCAAACAACAGCTGCGTAAAGGGAAAGAGCAGTATAAATGAATGCTCATCCTGCATCACAGGGACTGACAGAAGCCTAAGACTCAGACTGGGAAATTCCCCCAGATTGCAACCAGGTGCTTTTGTGAGCAGTCAGTTTGCCACTCAAAACTGGTCTGGAGAAATCTGAGGGGTGTTACTGTTCACAAGGTACCTTGTGCATAGATGGGATCATATAAGGGAAGCACGAGTCTGCCTGTAAGTAGCAAAGACAAAAAAAAAAAAAAAAAACCTCCAAAATTGAGGGATCTAAACAAACTAGGGATACCAAACAGATCCCATTGGGACAAAAATAATCTGAAGGTCTGCATGCAGAACAGCATGTTGAGAATGACTCCAGCTCTATTGGAACAAAACTGCCCCTGATATCCCTGAACAGGAGGGCTTTTGCCCAGCTGGGAAAGTCTGACTTGCATTGCCTTTGCCTTTGATGGCAATACTGAGCCTCATTTTAGGAGAGTTGTGGATAAAGAGGGTTCTTTTTTTTTTTTTTCCTCTTTCTAGGCTTCCTTGATCTGATCATGACGCAAAAAACCTAATTACAGCAATTAATACAGAATTAGAATAGTTTCATGCTAACTCTGTGAGTAGCTTTCTAGCAGCAGATTGCTTAGAGATACAGGGTTTGAAGCAAACTCTAAAGCTCTTATTTTCCTGATTACAGCTGTTGAAAAACTAACATGTTGGTCCTCAGAATGAAGAGAGAAAGATGACTATGAAGCCCGTGTGAGTATATTATTCTGCAAAGTGCAGCAATACATTAATATAGACAGAGGCTTACAAAGGAACTAAGGAATGTGCTCAGAAGCCAAATCCCGTTGCATTCTCAGGCTCTTTACTACTTTTTGTGTCAAAAAATTATGCCTACCTGGTTATTTCCCTTTAACGTCACCAGAGGGATAGACAAATCTAAATGGGAAAACAAAAGAGTGAGAAGTACAGGGAAGGAGTCAGCTGCAAATGTTCTTCAGGAACTTAAAACAATGTTAGGCAAAAATCTAACTACAGCAGAGAATATAACACATGATAACAGCACGACCTCAAATGACTCACTCTTCATTTAAACTTTAACATCTAGGTCTCTACAGGAATTAGCATACACACTCTGGACACTCATTACCCATGCTTGGTTTTGTATAGCACACAAAAAAAAGGCAAGAGAAAGAAAGTGTAAACTCTTGCCAGCGTATTGTTTGCTGGCAATAGCAAGCAAACTGAATACTGAGCGGTCATGCTTCATCCAACAAGCATAACTGCTAGCCAAATGCAGGCTTACAATTGTTTGGATGAAAAAGAGACTACCATCCATTCACCTCTGTATTAAGGATTTGATGAACTGTGCTGCAGCAAGCTAGGAATCAATCTTTTGGAAAGAACCGATATGAACATTTACTACAGGATGTGGCAAAGGGTATGAACTTCTCACATGCACAATTTCCAAGAGGAAGTAACTATAAACATCAGATGCTATGGCTCCTATTGACAGGGATTGAAAAAATATCCCGAACAGCTTCATCGGTGGGAACCACATGTGACCCCTAAAAAACATCAACTTCAGTTCTCTTTTCTCAGTGCTTTAAGAGACTGAAGATACAGGAACTAGGCTTACTTCTCTGGCAGCTTAACCGCTTCCTCTGCCTCCTCAGGGCAGGGAATCCTCTGCTGCATCAGGGGAAGTGCAGGGAATCAAATGGGCTTGCACCCTCTCCTTCCAGTTAGTGCACTTTTAAAACACTACACCAAAATAATACCTTTTCATGGCAGTATGCACTGTTTCAGCTCAAAATGTCCACCCAGAGCTTCAGTAACAGAAAGCAGCACCCCTAAAAGGGGGAGTCAGTGCAGCACAAAAATGGAGCAAGCTGGAAAGAGAAAACTTGAAACAACACCTGCTTCTATAACCAGTCCAAGCAATAGAGAGATGAAGCTCCTTGCAATAGGTGATTTGGAGCACACTCTTGAGAGAAAAATTGGGTGAAGGAGAAGCAATAGCAGCAATACTTTTTCCCCTGTTGTGGCAATGTAACTTTTAGGAATGGAAAAAGAATCTGGACCGTGACCTGGACTGAACTGTTGTGGTATGCCAGCAAGTTTGTATTTGGTGTGAAATTCCATTATATATTCAAAGCACTCTGCATGTATAATTTGTGAAAAAACCCTCAAGATAATGTCATAATTCCTGTAACTTAGAATAATACAACCTGTCAAGAATAGAGATGTGTCCACAGGAAAAAAAATTGTAAGCGTGCAATCAGAAAATGTATGATACTAAGAAGCTCTCTTAAACAAATAACCATTAATGGAACAAACCTGTTAAAATAATTCTTTTTCCATGCTCATATGTTACAGGTTTAATAGATTTTTACTGTATTAGGACAGAAATGCACTTTCACTTTCCATAGCTAATCTTGAAGGAACACACATTAACATACTGTATTTTTCTGCTGTAATAATGGACATTACAACTAAGACAGTAATATACTCATTATGAACCTAATAACTAACACATGATCACAAAGCATTACTATGTTAACACTTTCCTGCAGAAATGCAAAATGAATAACATCTCTGTTTAGATGATTATTAAAAAGAATTTTGCTTATTAGAAGAGAAAACCCTGTACAGTCTTTCCTAAGAAAGTTTCACAATGCTTAGAACATGCCTGATGTCCAGTATCCACAGTGTTAGTCACCTCTGCATGTGAATTTGCTGCAGAAGCAGGGATTGGGTATGAAAATGAGGGTACGAACATATTTTGCATTAAAAAAAAAACAAAACAAAACAATGCAAAACAAAAACCAAACCAAACAAAATATCCAAACAAAAAAACAAAACAAAAACAAAACAAAAAAAAAACCCCAAAAAAAAACCGCATGCCCAATCTGTGACAAAACTCCCAAGGTTCATAAAATGGCCTCAGGACTGGCTTTGGTTCCATAGACTCAGTATCAATATAAATGGAGTCAGTGGGTGATAACTGGAATTCAAGAGGCAGACTACCATGTTTTCTGGTAATTCAAATGTCTGAACAGTGAATACTGGAGTTTATTCTGTGCTTGACCTGATAAGCATTGAGAGACCCAACCTGAGTCTACAGCTACACTCTCTTCACAAAACACATGGAGAAGTATCTTCACTTGGACTGACCTGCCAACCATTCTGCTACATCTTCACCGGTCAGATTAAATGCTTTGCAGTCCTCATGCTCCACTTAAATGTCCCACTTCACACATTCCCAGTCCTCATGGCACTTGTTAACCATCCTTATCTTAAATAGTTGTTGTCATCTTCTTCCTACTTATGGTATCTCCTTGTCATCTCTAGCTTTTCTTTTTGCTCCTCCTGCTTTTTTTTTTCTATGAACATACATAACCATATCCACAGGCTCTAAATAACATCAGTGGCTGTTGGTGACCTGGTGTTGACAGCATAACTCACAGTTTTGCTCTTTTTTCCACCTGGCAGCAATAATCAGAGGAAATATTCCTTCCTCACCCCAAATGTTTATCTTTACTGGCTCTGTTATCACCTTGGAACAAGGGAACGCACATGGCTCCTGCTGCACCTTCCTGACTTTCCTGCTTACAAACTAGTGTTGGTGTTAATCTTTTGCCCTACTTTTCATCAATGTTACATCTTTCCCCTTTATACTCTTCAAGTCCAATCAATAGGTTTCAGTGTCAGTGAGACTTAACCGCTTTCCAGCAAGCTCTAAAGAGGCAAGCAACAAAGGAAGAGAAAAACAGAAATGGGAATGGATGCAAAATTGCTTTCTTTCAAAGAGTTCACACGTGTACTTGGATGAGTTAGGTATTCTTTCAAAGATCAAATCCCTTAAAGTGCTACTCAGGAAAATGTCAGGAGTGCAGAAATGGACAAGCATTTGCATAACATCTCTGGGAATTATTAGACTAGAGCAAGAATTAACATCAAGGCGGCACAGGAAGTACCATAATATTTTATCTCAGGCCCACACAGGGCGGATGTCTCATGCAGATGACATGGTACAGGTACTGACCCATCAAAAAATAATTTCAAAAGTTGTTTAAAGATACCTGCTAATATCCCAATAGACATGCTAAGGCACAGTTTTAAAAGAATTTCTAGGCAGTAACACAGCTGGTATTTTTCTCAGTGGCAGCAGCTCTAGGTAGGTCAGGTTGAATTGGAAGCCGTGGTGAATTAGGTCCCCATGCTTCGGAAACTGATCTTTTCTTGGTGGTGTAAACTGTACCATATGATAGAGGACTGTCATCAATGCACAGAAGCCTGTTTCTCTGACATTATTACAAGCATCTGATGACATCCCAAGTAACCCTGAAGAGTATTTCTATATCTGTCACACTAGAAGAAGCTTGTCCGCCTGAGCTGTTCACAGACTAAAGCTCTTTTCTCTTTCCAGTTTACTTTTATCCTAAGTGTTTATTATCCCTTATTGTTACTACAAGGCATAGGCACTACAGTGAATGATGATAATGGGTAAAAATAGTTAAGAGAAAATTTTTTTTCCTGAAGAAAATACAACAATCTTTGTAGTAATATGCAAGCTACTGAAACCTATCCTAGTCAAACATCTTCCCAATTTGTGAGTAGGCATGACACTGTCCAAATACAGGGAGATGGTGTAGGAGCCAATAAGGAACTTCCAGTTCTGAGCTCTGAGACCCCAGCTGGGAATGGCAAAACAACTCTCAGCTTTCAGGTTACACATGAACAGTTAATGGAATATGCCACTGCTAATCTACAGCAGGTCATGACTGGAGTTAGCCCAAAAAAGTTTAAAAGCTTCCACAAAGATGCTGGTTGTGTTTGCCTGGTAGAAGAGAGAAAGAAAGATGAGAGCAGGAGAGAGAGGAAATTGCTCTTACTTGTCTTCTCTTTGGAACCTGCTCACAAAAGACAGCAAGATTATACCTGTGTATTGCTAGAGGACACGAAATGATTCACACGAGCACCTCTCAGTGTCAAAACAGAAAAACAGTACTTTTATTCTCTGACTCCAGTATTTATAGATTCTCAACAATGACCAGGGATTGGATAATTAAGTTACCACCTTCCCAAGCACACTGGTCGTGAGAAATGTCCATCAAAAGATGTTTCTTAGAAGGTATGTGATAAACAACTTATGCTTATAGAACTTTCACGGCAAAGTAACTAAAACTATGAAAACATTATCAGAAGGCTTCAATTTCCAGGGTGACACCTGTGCCAACTCCCTTCTGACACTCAGTGGTGCAGGGGCAAAGATCTCATTGAAATAGCTACATTTTTGAACCACCCATAATTTTTTTTATATAAATTTTTCTGCTTTATTCTGATATTTCACTTCCCTTAAAACAAGTTACTTCTGCCTTTTTTTCAAGACATGGAGAATCAGAAGTCCTGAAAAGCTTTTCCCTGCTTCTTAATGTCTAGATGTTCCTGTCCTCCCCCTCCTCCAGCACACTGCTGTCCAGTATTCCCAGGCTACAGAAGAAATAAACCTGAAATAAAACCCACCATCAAAATCTGGATATTTTCCTTCCACTGCAAAATAGTGTCTCTGAAGTATCTTTTAAGTACAACAGGTGTGTATTGATGAGATATGAGTCAGCTGGTGCAGTTGCAATGTCTTTGCTGGGGGGCTGAAGGCAGCAATGCCAACATCTGCCAGGGCTGGATGGCTGATTTACCTGCAGTCCCATTCAAAATATCATCATCCATATATATCTTACTACTAATATCAGAATTCAACACTGTCCATCAAAAGACAAGAATGCACAGATAATTTAACTGCAGAAAAAACTCAGAATTAACAATCAAGTAAACTATGTGGAAGGTAAAAAGGAAATAACTAACAGCCAGAATAGATTTATTAAGAATAAATCATGTCAGACCAGACTAATTTCCTTCTGTGAAATGAAAACAATGCACATAGATAGGGAAAGTAGTCAAAGCTCTGTATATTGATTTTAATAAGTATTTGACAAACTTTAATTTGGCTTCCTCATAGGCATACTCAGCATTTTGCAAACATTGCAAAAATTACCGTAAAGTGGTTACAAAATTGTTCCAAAAAAACTCACTGAGGAGATTCATAACCTGCTTTATTCCCATAGTGGAGGAATAGGATTCACATGGGGCTTTTTTGAATCTAATATTACTTCCTACTTCCAGTAATGCTTTAGAACCTGAATGCTTTTGTGACCTGCTGGTCACAACAACCTTACAGCTCTACTAAGTGCATTAAAAGACAGCACTGGAATTCAAAACCTCCTTTAGAAGCTGGAGAAATTTTGTAAAAGAAGTAAAGACGCACAAGAAGACAGTCATCTGCATCCAGAAGAGGGAGAAGAGACAGCTGAGAGCAGCATATCAGAAAAGGGTTCAGAATTTGTAACATATCACATGGCAAACACAAGCCAGAAATTCTGTGCTATCGTGAAAAAGTCAAGAAATAAACTGGCATGTGTAAATGGAAACAGGTATCTACATGTCAACACAAGCCTTGATGCAGCCCTTCTGCTCTACTGATGCCTGTTAAGACTGAAGGTAGAAGTCAGTTCTGATACCAATGAGACCTCAGTTTTGCAAAACATACTTCAAGGAAGGTATGAGATATACAAGACTTCCGCCAGCAACAATAAAATGGAAACTTATTCCTTTAAGAGAGACTGCAAGAACTGGGATAATTTATTTATGTAGGAAAATAAACAGATGCAGGCAATAATAAGAATCTTCAGGTATAAAAAGCTACTGTAAACAGGAATAAAATAAGGTGTACTGATGCAAAATAACAGGATTAAAATGCAACAAGGGAGATTCAAGCCAGATATTAAAAAAAACTCTATAATGCTAAAAATGGCAAAAGACTGAAATAAAGGCCAATGAGGACTGGTAAAGCTTCAACTGCAAGACTTTAGGAAGACCTTTTGGCAGACCTCTTCTTTATAGTCTTGTCCACCCCAATTCCTATTTTTGAATTTCAAAGAGAGGTTTCACTACACTCAAGGTGGCTCATACCCTTGACAGTGTTTGGGACACAGTGCTGCAGAGGCATAGATGTGACTCAGGTGGCAGTCACATTGTTAGAGTGCATGAAGGTGTGGGCCCCTAGGATGGGATGCCATAGACCTGGACAGCTTGGTTCTGCTTCAGCCCTGTCACCTGGAAACCAGTCTGATCAGGAGAGCTAAGGACTGAGAAGATGCAACTGTTCCACAAAGAAAGAGATGCTGAGAACTACTCTGGGTCTTCAGCTCCCAAGTCAATGTGATTTGTGTTAATAAATAAGTTGAATACATGTGAAATTCTACCCAAAACATCAAGCACTAAGAAATTAAACATTTTTCTAGCCACGCACTCATAAATGTGAATTATCACAGATGTATCCACTCCATACTCAAAATACACTGTGCTACTAAATGTGGGCACTTCAACAGTAAAAAGACCTGCATTTGGTACATACTTCCACTCCTAGGTGTGCCAATTTTCTGAACTACTTCTCCCTAGACTCTCTGGAATATGTGTGGGGAATTTAGCTCAGTTCTGTTGGTGATGTACTATACATGCTGCATAGTATGCAACATATGCATATCCTTCTGCATTTGAAGAGCAAGATAATGGGACTATGTTCAGGTCTGGTGCAGCAATTTTTGACATAATAGAGTATTTTTTCCCTATAAGTGCATGAGATGGCAGTAAGAACACCTTTTGCTTTCTGTGGTAGCAAACCCTCTGTGAGCTAACAGTATAACAATTTAACTGCCTCTGTAATTTTATAAGCAAAAGAAAATATTGAAAAATCCAGAGTGAAAGCTTTAAATTTAAGATCCACCTCATTGACTACCTAATTAATTCCTAATGACACAAGCATTGATGAGCAGTAAGTGCAATTCAAAAGGTCAGAATCCCAAAATGACTCACTGAATTTTGAAACCCAAGTACTACCAATTTTTGTTCTTTGTTGTCAAAAAGACTGAAGGAAACATGACCTGTTTTCAACATGGTGATAGAAGACATTTGTACAAACTAAACATTCATAGTTCAAGTCTCACTATGAATTAACTTGAAATGAAAGTATTTTTATGTTCCTGCCCTAAAAGTACATAAACAGAAATAAAGCCGAGCCATAGAAAGATTAATCACTGCATTGTCTTCCTCATGGAAAATAAGGTCTGGATAGTCTACTGCTATTATGTGTGCTAAATAATCAATATTTTATAGTCTTACCATATTTAACTTCAGAAGTACATCTAAATACCCTTTTTAAGACATTCCAGTGCAATACTGTGAACATAACTCATGGTCATATTCAGGTGGATTAATGATTCCCTGAAATACACCATGCATAGGAAATCATATTTCATCTGAATCTATTTCTCTTATTCATTGCCTAATCTTTCAAACCCCAAAGTTCTCTGCAGCTCCATCTGAATTTAAACAAAACATTTTCCAGTGGCCTTTTTCACTGGACATAAATCTTCACCTTTACCAATTATAGATTATAGATTATACAGATTATAGACCATCTAGAAGGCCAGAATTGAATGCCTTAATAACCAGTTGAAAACCCAGGTGTACAAAAATGGTTGGTGAAAGGTTTAGAAAACTAATGTCTAAACTGCCACAGACTTGGGCCACAAATGGTGCAAGGTCCTGCACTACAAGACCTTGAATACACAGCTCCTTTCTCTCCCTTCATGCCATGTGTAGGGACTTTGTCCATACTAATTCCAGCTGCATAGCAGGTTTCCTTTGAATTCAGTGAGGGAGAAATAAAATGTGAAATAGCAAAATGTCTCCATGTTTCAGTAGCTGTTGAAGGACCTCTAACCAAAGATCAATATATTTTTTATATTGCTTTAATCACAGTTTGTAAATGTCTCTTCACAGGTGTTTAAACCAAATCAGATCTGCCAAACGTGTGCCTTTAAATATCCATCCACCACAAATCCGCTTTTTATACCAATGAATGACAGGGGGGAAAGGTAGAAATTAAAGGCAACAGCCAAATTCTACTGGTAGATACAATTACTTTCTTACCCATGTATTTCCTTGGAACTTACCAAATACAAAGAGCCCCTCAATGCAGTCTTAAGGTCCTAGTTCAGAAAAGGTTTCATGCACAAGCTGTAAACAGGTGACCAAGTTTCATTAAAGTAATCAGGATGTACTCATGTCAATAAACTGCCAAGTGTTTTTCTCAGTCATGATGGCTTGATGAATCAGCTTTCAGCACCAGCAGCCTGAGTCCAGGTTGATCTCTTTGAAACCTGGTAAAAGTTCTACCACCCTGAAAGGAATAAAAAAAAAAGCCTCATCTTAGGTTATCTTGTGCCTCTGATGAAGTTAAGCTGAGCATACATTAGCCTTCTTTTTTTTCCCCTGTAAATATATTGCTTATTTTTGCACTATGTTCACTTGAAGAATAACACTGTCTTTTAAAGTAGCATCATTTTGCAAATGTCACTGTAATTTTCCCCAAAGTATCATCCATTAGTTATAAAAGGTGCAAATGAAAAGGATTTTTAAATTGGCATGGGGGTAGAGGAATATGGAGTAATGCACTAATAGCCTAGGTGGTGGCTGGATTTTTGGCAAGCTTTCAAAAGAGAAAGGGAGAGAGAGAGAGAGAGACAGGTGATCAACTGAACTTCTTGTACATTTTTATACATGAAGTTAAAAGGGACAAAACTATCAGGAGTTATGAAAGCATTTCTAAAGCAGGAATTACAAAAAAGAACTTGCTATTGTGGATAAATATGCATATATACATATATATATTTATATTCACACCTACATGTACTGAAATGAGAAAGGAGAATGATAGAGATTCACAGTTAGGATGCTGTGTATCTCATCACCTCTAATGGTGTTTTACAGTATTTGCACCAGCTGTTGACCAAAGATACCAATGACTTCCAGTTTTTAAGCACTAATGTGACTGAAATGTATCTGCAAACAAGAGTCTGATAAAGAAACCCAGAACAGATTTCAGTAATATTACGTTTGCAACTAAATTTTTTCATTACTTGATTGTCTTTTGAATTTTTTTTATGATCTTCCAAATTTTCTTGGAAAAATTGGACAGCATTATTTTATCCCCTTTTATCAATCTGTTCATGGGTGAAAAGAATTTTGACCATCATTAGCTGCAGTTACATGCATCACCATTTCCCTCTATTCAGAATATTAAGTTAAAAATAGTTTAGATGTTATGTAAAGATAGTCTTTAAATTCCCATTGTCAATATATTGATTTAAATTTGTCAGTGAATTTTCTTTTTTGACATCTGAATGGCTCCCATTCACTTGTTCTTCTTTTGCTTTCACTCCTGTAGCACTTCCAGTACCTTTGTATGAATAACATACAGTTCCAAAACAGAATTAAAGATATTTCCTCTGTTTTCTCTTCTTCTGCCCCTTGACCACAAAATTGTGAAAAATTCTAAAGCAATGGAAAAAAAATGCTGCCAAAGAGCAAGCAGCCTCAGGTAGGAGACCTTCTGCTTCAGCTTACTGCTGCATTAACTCAAATGAATGACTTCTATGACTTGCACCCTTTTTCGCTCAATACCTTAATAATCAGGTCATTAGCTATTCTGTTTATAGTCTCTTAAAACTGTATGATTTTGGCTTCCTCTGATATCCAACTCAGCACTTTAATAATCGGGTTATTAGCTATTCTGGTTATTATCTTCTAAAACTCTGAATGATTTTGGCCCCATCTGGTAGCCAAGCCACTGGGAATTAGGCCTCAAGAAGCTTTACAGGACTGAAAAAAACACATTCAGTCCCAATTTATTTTGGGATTCAATAGTCAGAAAATGTAAGTATCCCAATACTTAATCGTACCCTGTATTCTTCTAAAAATCAGTATGGGTTTGCCCTAAGTTAACTCTGCAGTGTAATATAACTCCACTGCTAAAGAAAAGGAAGAAAATACACACGGTTTAGGAGTGACCTGAGACACTATGTTTTCTCTTAATTGTTCTGGGAAACAGAATGATAGTAAGAAGGCCTCAAGACCATTTTTTTTTATTTTTTATTTTTTTGTAATGTCGTGGTTTTAAACCAGTAACTAAAAAAATTACTTATTTCCTGCTGTGAGATATGGATTAGAGCAAGAGCAAAACAGGCTTAGAACTTAAAAAGGAATAAAGAAAGTTTATTAACAAACTAAAAGAATAAGAACACCAGAATAAACTTCCAGAAAACCCTTTTTATCCTCTACTACCCACCATTCCCTTGTTCACATGACAACAGAGACAAAAACTTTGGAACTTTGGTGGTTAAAACAGTCCCAATTCCTTCTACAGTCTTTTCATCAGTCTTTGTAGAGAAACAGAAGTCTGTTTCTGTTAATCTATGGAGTGTCTCACAAGAAACCTATTTCTGTTATAGTTTTCTATTTCCCTGATGTCAGCTGCCCAGAAATCTGCCATCAGTTCACTTCTCCCATCTCACATCACTCTGAGGTGTGTATGGGCCATGAGTCTAGGGATGTCATTTTAAGGATGAGTTATTCAAAGGCAAAAGTCTTCTTCATCTGTCTCTGTGAGCTCCACTGGAAAACAGTTTTCTCATTGCCCCCCAAGGCTTCAAATTTTCGCTTCACTCTGTTCCAGCACTTCACTGTATCACAATTACTCTACTTTTTACTCAAAATCTACACTTTGAACACTCTATTCCTCCCTATATACTCTGTCATGAATTAAAGGAGTTTTTTCAAGACCTTATTGTCCATCTCTATAGCTTTAACAGAAAAATATTTCAGCTTATAAAGCATCTCCTTATTCTCTACCTTTTCTGAAGCTTCTTTTCTTTACTGTCTCTGATAGTTTATAAAGTCTCTTTACATGTTGATTACTCTCTTTTTCTCTCTCTGGATAAAAGGATTAATCTGCAAGTCTCATCTGGGTAATGAAAAGGTTAAAATCTTGCCCAGGCTTTTGTAGATGGTTCTGTGATCTCTGCCGGAGCAGCAGCTGGAGCTGTCTGCGATAGAAGATTCTTCATGGCTGCTCTGGAGAGTGTGGTCACTGTCTCAGCCTGCCGCAGGTCCAGAGCTTTTTTCCCTTTCTTTACTCGGCAGTCTCTGGTGAATTCAGTCACAGCAAAAACTGCAGCAGAGCCAGGGACCGGCCTGGCCCGGCCAGAGCCTGGGGCAAGCCCCGCAGGCCCCATCTCCCGGTCGGGAGCCGCTGGGCCCAGCCCAGCCCCTGCCCCACGGGGCCGCATGGCCGGGCAGGGAACGGGAGGCCAGCCCGAGCTCTGTTACCTCTCACAGCCAGGAAACAAAGAGAACAAGAGTGATCTGACTTTACATCTTAAGGAGGTGTTTACAAGTTGACTTCACTTTTTAATGGTTAAAACTGCTGTCAATTCTTAGAAATGACTGATAATTGGTCAGGAGGAAAGACTCCCATCAGCCACCAGCAGTTTCAACTTCCCTAGCTCCCAAAGCTATCTGAAAGGTGAAGCCACCCCATGACAGTAATTTATGCATATTTTATCATCTTCCATGTCTCCAACCTGGAGTACAACAGCTCACAACTAAACAAGTTTAGAGTGTATAAAGTAAGGCAGATGAGTATAACAAAATCTAAATTCTTTGAATTCACTTTTTACTCCACAGTCACTGTCTGAGTATCATTTTTCATTTAACTATGTGGTTTTTTGCATCTTTTACAAAAAATAATCCCAAATTTGAGGACACAGTTAATTTGAATTAGCCTTACTGACTAGCCATAATTTTACATGCTCCCTGTTTTCAAGTATGCCAAATTAGGCATACCAGTTTACTCAAAGCAGTGGTTCCTTCCATGCTGAAATATCTTCTTTCTCCTCCTTAATGTGTAGGGAAAAGCTATATACATGCTTTTATAATAGATGGTATGATCTTCTGATAACTGTGCTGTAGAAAAAAGATTTCATGGCTGGCTGCTGTTTTGTTCAGATAGTTGGATTTTTGTTTGTAGGTTTCGGGAGTTTTAGGAAGGAATGAGTGGGACAGGACTGCTTTGTCTCTTGTCTTGCTTCATCAATCACATATTTCAACTTTATGAAGCAATCTGTGGATGCTGAAGCTCTTTTAACTCTTTTAACAATAATATATCTGCATATGAGTGAAAGACAGTGTAAGGAGTAACCTGCTTTTAACTATCCTGAAAACCACCAAAGATGGCAAGAAAAGAAGAGTTCAGCCTGGTTAGGATTTTGTAGTATCTCTTCCTTTTCATAGCTTTAAACATGAAAATAACAATGAAAGCTTTTCTCTTGGCTATCACTAATATACCTGGCACTAATCTCCCTTGGAAATTTATGTCTCTTTCCATCAACCCCAGATGAAATTTAGACATCTCACTTTTAGATCAGTAAAGATAATTAAGATGAATACTGTAATCTAGAGGCAGGGAAAAAGTGGGTGTCAAGGAATGACAGTAAAAGGTGTCTTCATGGTTAAACTTAGCCTGGTAGAAACAAAACCCTCTTTGCAGAATGTATGGGTAGAAGACTCAGGCAGCTTATCTGGAGACATCATATTACTATTCTAAGAGGCTGCATGATACAGCCAGGGTTCACAGAACAGTAACACAATGCATTTTCTTCCTTCTTAAAGCTGTTTGTCATTTTCCACACTGTTTCAGTTAGAATTATTCTTCAAAAAAATACCATTACAATCTAAAATATATCTCAGCTAAAAGCATCAAGTCTCTTTCATAACTTGTAAATGGAACAAAAACCAGTTAGAAACTGTGTTCTAGGTGCTGTAACGGGTGCTTACTGCTGCATTCACTGAATCCATCAGTGGCACTTCACAGACATCTAGCAAGCCTATTTGCTTCATAAATCATTGAAATGCGTGAAGACCTTTTGCTTAACCCAGAAATATTCTTTAAGTGTTTAACATCAATAATAATGAAAACTGGCATCACAACAACTTAACCAATGTAAAATACGGCATCGTAGGGATCAGCTTGACTTTCATTGAAGGATTTCTAAAAATAAGAGTACATCATCAACAGTGACAGCTTGCTTAGTGACTCAACACAGTGGGAAACCTATTGCTCTAGAGGACTATGTTCTGCCTCATTATTTAATACAGACATCACAACCATGCTGTTCTGTTTTCAGTTCCTAAATGCATGATGCAAAGGAACCCACACCTCAGTACGTCTGCCTTAAAGAGTGAGAATAATTCAGAGTTGTTAGATCTGCACTACTGATAGCATACTATCAGCACATTAGTGCCAAGTTACATAATTTATTGTGAGAGTTAGAAACATTTGATAGTCTTCCTGAAACCTCAGCTGCTGGAATTAAGATATTGTATGAGAACATCTGCTTCCATTTTCTAAGTGTACACACTTCTAGCACTCTGTATGTGAAAAAAAGTTGTAGTTCATGAACAAAATATACTCTGAAGTATGAACACAGGGAGACACACACAAATAATTGAAAATATAATTAAAAACCACTTTTAGTCACATTTTTGAAAGTTCAGCATTCACATTATTGCAATACTTTATACTTTAAATACATGATCAAGAGGCATATGAACAGGAAGAAACAATGAAATGGAAGACAATGGAAGACAGTGGGAAAATAGGAGTAAGAAGACATGGAAGGCAGACAGACACCAGACAATGATGTGGGTCAACTATTAGGGGTAAGTGAAGGCAGAAAAGACCTCGTGGAGAAAGAGCCAGGACTGCCGGTATATGTGGAGAGATACTCGTGCATAGAGTTAGGCAAAAATATGATGGGCAAAAAGTGACCAATGGATACAGTAAAGCAAAGAGAACTCAGGACAGAAGACAGTCAGTAAAGGGGAGGGAAACTTGGAATGTAAAAGCAGATGACTGTGAGAACTGAGAGATGGCAAGACACCAGCATGGCTGAGAAGGGAATTACTTGGTCAAACTATATGAAAAGAAGCAAAAACATAAGCAGTACAAACAAGGACAAGTAACCTGCAAAGAGTATAGAGGTGAAGTTTGGTTGTGTAGGATTGGAGTGAGGAAGGCCAAAGCCAAGGCAAAGCTGGAACTCAGTTTGGCAAGTGACACCAAGAATAACAAGAAGGTCTTCTATATGTATGTTAACCAGAAAAGGAAGGCAAAAAAATGCATACCCGCACTGACAAACAGTGGTAGAAAACTGGTAACAATAGCTGAGGAGAAGGCTGAGATACAGCAACAGTGTTCACAAAATCACAGAATAGCAGAGTGGGTGAGGTTGGAAGGGACCACAATGGGTCATCTGGCCCAACCTTCCTGTTCAACCAGAGTCATCCTAGAACACAAGGCACAAGATTGTGTCCAGGCAGTTCTTGAATATCTCCAGTGAGGGAGACTCCACACCCTCTCTGGGCAATCTGTTCCAGTGCCCAGTCACTCATATTCAGTGTTCCTCCTCATATTCAGGTGGAACTTCCTGTGCATCAGCTTCTTCCCATTGCCACTTGTACTATTACATGGCACCACTGAGCAGAGCCTGGCTTCATCCTCTTGACACTCTCTCTTCAGACACTTAGACTTGATGAGGCTCCCTCTCAGCCATCTCTCCTCGAGAGATGAACAGGCTAACTCTCTTAGCCTTTCCTTATAAGAGAGGTGCTGCAGTCCCACAATCATCTTAGTTCCCTTCTACTGAACCTAATTCAGGAGCTCCATGTCTCTCTTGTACTGGACACATGTGGTGGGTTTAGCACTCCAAATGGTGACCTCACCAGGGCTAAGAAGAGGGGCAGGATCACTTCCACTGCTTTACTAGCAGAGGTCTTCCTAATGCACCCCAGAACAAGAACCTTCTTGGCCACAAGGGCACTGCTGATTCATGGACAGCTTGCTGTCCACCAGGACCTCCAGGTACTCTTCTGAAGAGCTGCTTTCCAGCTGGATGGCCCAGCTGGTGTGTGGGGGTTCCCCAGGTGCAGGAAGATGCATTTGCCTTTCTTCAGTTCCAGAAAGTTCTTCTCTGCCCATCTCTCCAGCCTGGTGAGGTCCTTCTGAAGGGCTGTAAAGCGCCCCAGAGTATTGTCTAGTCTCCCAGCTTTATGACACCTGCGAATTTGCTGAGGAGGCATCTGCCCCCTCATCCAAGTCATTAATGAACAAGTTAAACAACACTGGACCCAGTATCGAACCTCGGGAATACCAGTAGTGTCAGACTTTCAATCATGATTACTGATTATGACCTTCTGGTTCAGCCAGTTCTCGATTGCCATCACTGTTGACTCATCCAGTCCACACTTCCTGAGTTTGCCTATGAGGATATTGTGAGAAACAGTGTCAAAAGCCTTGCTGAAGTCAAGGTAGACAACACCCACTGCTCTCCCCTCATCCACCCAGGTAGTTGTTTCATCATAGAAGACAGGTTCATCAGGTATGATTTACCTTGAGTGAATCCGTACTGACTATTCCTGATCAGCTTCTTGTCATCCATGTGGATAGAGATGGCCTCCAAAAGGAGGTCCTCCATCACTTTCCCAGGGACTGAGGTGAAGCTGACTGGCTGGTGGTTCCCTGGGTCCTCCCTCTTGCCCTTGTTGAAGATCTAGGTGACATTTGCTTTCTTCTGGCCTTCAGGCACCTCTCCTGATGGTCATGATCTTTCAGAGATGACCGTGAGCAGCCTAGCTGTGGTGTTCCCTGACTTTCTTAGCACTCCTGGATGAATCCCATCCATGGATTTGTGGACCATTGGATTTGTGGATGTCAGATTTACCTAGTTGTTCTCTAACCCAATCCTCCTTGACCAATGGAAAGCCTTCCTTCCAACATTCCTTTACCCTGTCTCTTGAGTCAGAGATTCCCAAGGGCTGGTCCTGCCAGTGAAGATTGATACAAAGATTTTCAGTAACTCTGCCTTCTCTGTGTTCTTTGTTACCAGGGTCCCCCTTCCATTCAGTAACAGGCCTCAGTCTTCAATGGCAATCTCTCTTCCCGCACCTCTCAAATGGATGGGGTCTGGAGGAGCAAAATTCTTCCCAGGTCCATGATCACCTGAGGAACCTGAATGTACATAAGTCTATAGGAGCCAATGAGATGCATCACAGAGGCCTGAAAAGAATTGTCTGATGTAGTTGCCAAGCCACTCTACACGAGATTTGAAAAGTTACAGCAGTCAGGTGAAGTTCCAGCTGACTGGAAAAAAGGGAAATATTGTACCCATCTGTCAAAAGGGAGAATAGGGATGCCTGGGAATTAGCCTTACCTCTGTGCTTGGGAAGGTCATGGAACAGATGAAGCTCCTAAAAGAGCTCCTAGAAGCTCTGTTAAGTCACATGGAGAACATGGATGTGATTTCAAACAGTCAGAATGGCTTTTCCAAGGGCGAGTTCTGCCTGACCAACCTTGTGGCCTTCTACAATGGCTTAGTAGCAGTGACATATAAAACAAAGGGCATACATTGTTTTTTTAAACATGGATGCAATCATTAAAAAACTCTTAACCCTAAAATTAATCTTAGAATCACAGAAGTGGTTTTCTGAAAGAAAGGCTGAAATATGCTGAACTAATCTATGTCTCAAATATGCAGAAAATCCAGATACTTGGAATACTGTCCCATATATCTGAGAGAATGACAGAATCCTAAAGCGTAAGATAAAACCAAAGCTATGACTTTAAACATCTTGAAAGAAAATGCTAAAAATAAACAATGGAAAAATATGAAAAGGTGATATTTAAACCATGAGTAGCTGCAGAATACACCACAGATTCTTCTCTTTACAAAACACTGCCAGAATGTCTCCACTTAAGGATATTTTAGCAAAACTGTACTCACCTCATTGCAATTACTGTACATTGATGCTGTAGCTGAAGCTGAAAAAACAGCTTAAAATTACTAGGCAGCATACACAGCTAACAGCAAAAATGAGGAAGGGGTGGTATATGGGACCTTTGTTTGAAAAGACAGTAACACAAAACCTGGCAATCTCTTTGTGGTGTAAAATAAATTCCAATCAGGTAACCACAGAAAGTTTCCAAATTTTAATTGTTAGATATTTATTCTACTAGTTATTTCTATGGGATGTAGCTAAATTTGCAACATTTATAAGTTTTCATCAAGCTTTTTTAGTGTCCTAGTAAGCAATAACAATTTGAATAACAGGAATAATCTATGTAAGTGGGTAAAATCGAAAAGGCGCTTCCAGAAAATATTTTATATGTAAGTAACTCTAAAAATTTCAGAGGTGAATAGACTATATCTCCCAGTGATCCTACTTCACAAGACATTATATTTTCTCCTGAACAACAGCACATGCTGTAAAAATAAGCAGAGATACAAAAACATGCACCACCAGAATTATTCATGTTGTTTGTCTCATAGTGCCTGCATCAACTTTCACACCCTTCCCTCTCAATTTCCTTACTTTGTTCTAGATTTTTTTGGTCTCCTCTCAGTTATCTATTCCTAGTGTATCATCTTCACAATCTTACCCATCTTTTTCTCACTTTATTTGAAAAGTTATTTGAAAAGAGGGCCAGAACTGAACTTTCCATTGCAGAGACTTCTAAAAAACAAACGAAAATATTGTATATAACCGTTGTGCCGTGGGGTAATTAATACAATTAAGGGGTCCAGAAGGAGGTCATCCTACTGGGCCCCTGTGAAAAGTGAAGTGGTACTTCCCTGAAGACAGCCTGCAGAAGGTGGCCGTGTACTCGCTCAAAGCTTTAGGAGCATGAAGACAGACGGCTCTCCTGATGCTGCATGGAGGGCAGGACTCCTCCTGGCCCCTGCTGGGCCTTGGCTGAACCATCAACACTACAGCTTCGAAACATGAGCATAAGATTTGGCATGGTTTTGCTTGACAAAAGCTCCAGTCCTACATCAATCAACTAACAGAAGTTGTAAAGTTTAGCAGGATGAAAAACCCCGAAGTAAGCTTATGGCAGTTTCTTTTCTCCTTTAAACTTATCTCACGGGTTTTTTTATTTGCCCAGAAAAAGAACTGGATGCATGTTAAACCTCAAGAACATTTGACCACAGCATAAGTTATACTTAGCTAATGCCAGGTTAATGATGAACATGGGCAAAATATTTGTGATTGGCTGAAAAAAAATAAGATTGCATTGATGTTAATGTTGCATTAACCTTATAAAAGAGCTGATTTGGGGAAGTTAAGAGTTTTTGAGTGATGAGTGCTTAAACTTTCACTTGAAATCCAATTTCATGCTAGGAGGTACTCTCTGAACTTATTATTCTTCTTAATTTTTTTAAATTAAGGTCCTTCAAGAAAGGATCTTAAGTCAAAGATCCTCTCAGGGATAGAAAGATAAAGGAATAACTTCCAAGGACAAAATGCTGGGTGAAGGAAATAGACAAGGTACTCTTAAGGCAAGGGGCCACTGCCAGCAGAGCATTACACAGATACATATTCCTGAGAGGTATGGAACACGAAGGGACAAGCAAGGTTACGGCATCTGATGAGCACGATCAGCCAGTCACAGAACTGACTGCAGCACTGCAAAAGTCAACACCTGGATATTGAAACGGCAGATTCAAATAAGAGCTGTAAAAATGTGGGGGAAATGTGGAATGTTATACATATAAAACCATTATTGCTACTGATGAACAAGGATTCTAACCAGTTTATAAAAATATCTTTCAATGGCCATTAGTTATTAAAAATAAACTGAGTATTAGAACATATTACTGTACCACATTATAAATCTAGGAGCCTGTCTCATTTTAATTACCATGTACTGTTCTGCCCCCCCAGTATTTACAAAGGATGAAAGATCGATAAATGTTCAAAGAAGCACAACAACAATAATTAAAGGTTTCCAATAGCTTCCATGGGAAGTGTGCTAAGTGGATAAGGACTCTTCAGAAAAGAGACAGCTGAAGAAAGAAGTTGCAGAGGTCTTTAGTATTCTGAGTTACTGGGAGTAGCAGCAGAGCAACAGGGACCTCTCAATCTGTCACCGTAAACATGCTATAGAAAAGATTATCTATGTACGCTCTTCAATTCCTTCACATTGCAGACGCCAGTGAACGAAATATCCAGCAGGAGGCAGAGGACTGTAACGCTTTGCACTTGTCAACATTGAATCCACTGGAAAAAATAATAACAATAGCTTAAAGGGGGCCTTGCAGTTAAGAAGAAGTGAAAACTAAACAATCCTGCTTTGTTTATTTCAGATTCTCGGTGTGAGTCTTCTCTCAAGATACATCTACTGAAATACATGTGCATCTTTCACAAACACATAAAAGAACAGTAACACACATAAGTGTTCAGCATTTAGATATTCTTTTATTACCTTATCTATTTACTCTTCTTCTCTGTTAAAAATCAACTGCTCCTTTGCTTGGGGTAGAAAATGTTGAGCTATGACACGTGAACCATCATTACCCCATTTGTGAAATTACTCATTTTAGACGTAAAAGAAATATTTCTGCTCAACACAAGCTCAGTTGTTCGATGTTTTTCTCAATTCAGCTTGACTTGGCTTGAATCTACTCAACTCACCTCTACTCTCTATTTTTTCCAGTGTGTACATCTTTTTAGCAGTTGTGAGGCCACACCTGGAGTAATGTGTCCACTTCTGAGCTCCACAGCTGAGAGCTATCTGTAGCTCACTGAGCTGAAAAGAGTCCAGCAAAAAGCCACCAAGTGATGAAGGAACTGGAGCATTGCACCTGCAAGCAAAGGCTAGGAGAACTGGGATTTATAACCCTAAAGAAGAGAAATACCTGATGGAAGGGTGCTAAGAGGGCTGAGCCAGGCTCTTCTGAGTGGTGCTCAGTGAGGCAATGGGTACAAAGAGAAACACAGGAAAATCTTTTTCAGTGCCTGACACAGGTTTCTCAGAGATTTTGTGGAGTCTCTATCCTTGGATGGAGCTGTCTGGACGCAGTTCTGGGCAGCCTGCTCTGGCTGGCCATGTTTGAGCAGCAAGGTTGGACCAGGTGATCTCCAAAGGTCCCTGCCAAGCCCAACCATTATGAACTCTGTGGTTCAGTTTTTGCATCTGTCATGTTTCCTACTGAACAAAGACTAATTAAAGAGCACAAGTGTATGTGTGTACATATATGTGTGTCTATATGTGTATGTATATATACAAACATACATTTATTATGACCATGAAAAATTTTGCTTGGTTCCCAATTATAAATAGGGTTATTTTTATCAAATGAGACAACACTCCTGATACTGATCCAACAGATTATTAGATTTTCAAGACATCTGCCTGTAACTAAATACCTATTTAATGATTATTCTCATGCCAATCTGAGTGATAATAATTACTATGTCAGTGTAAGATCGTAAAGATAGAGGTTTGTGTAAATTATTTCTTTCATAATAATTTCTGAGAAATTACCTTTCTAGCCAAAAAGATGTAATGAATTATTTATATTGATTTTTTTAATATTTTCCTTAATATTTAGACCCATTATGAATTAATCTGAATTATTAATTGAAGCATTAAAATATATATTTGCATTATAGCAAGGCAGATGAAGGACTAGGTTTTTTGATGCAAGCTCACAGACCAGCCTGTGCAAGAACAGGTACTGAGAGTGTCCTGGCAGAATTACTCTTTGGAATAGAAATGGCAAATTAATTTATCTCTTCACAATACATTTTCTTGCCTTCCTCAGCATGAAATAAATGTATTCAGTGATAGATCTGAAGTGTTTCACTCAAATAATCTTGGGAAAGAGGAAACAGTGTCATTGGACTACAGCAGTTAAACAGACGAAAAAAACATGACCTATGACGAGCAGTATTGAGAAATATTTTTCCTTGGGTGTTTGAAATTTATTCCCGAGCAGCAGCAGATCTGTTCAAAATCTCTCTAAGCTATGTTCAAGGGATTTTGCTCCAGAAAGGTCTTCTAATTGCTCTTTACATGGCTACTGGCTACTTGTCTTCAAAAAAGCTACATTCCCCTCAATATATTTTGTCAGTTTGAGGGGCTGAGTTTGGGACACTGTCTCCAGCTGACCAGTGCAGGCATGGACAGACAACTAAACACTAAGACAGTGTTTTAATCTAGAAAAATAAACCCCAGAAATAGTGTAACAATAGTACAACAGTGTACATATTCTCATTTTAATTTCCTTTAAGTCTATACACTTCTGTGTAACAAGCCTAATAGCTATTAAAAGAGAACAGAAAATTTTCCAAACATGTGAAAGCATTTGTAGGAAAGTCATTATTGTTACCATTACTTTTGCTAAAACTCCACTGGGACCGCAGTCTTTTTATTTTTTTATTAGCTCTCTACAAATAGGATGTGAATTCCAGCATATACACTAATCAATACTTTCTCCTTCAGTACCCTGAGAAAATAAGGGATTCAGATGATATCTCCTTAAATGTCTTAAGAGAATGCCTATGCCATCTCATATGCCTTAAATGCTTATCTTAAAAAAAAAAAAAGAAAAAAAAAGACAAGCAAGCAACCAAAGAACAACAAAAAGCTAAGCACATTCTCTCATTCTATCCCTAAATATTCACTTGGCTTCATTGCACAATTGGCTATTTTCCATTCAAAGATGTTCTGAAAGAAAGCTTATTAACACTTAAGGTCAGCTCTAAAGCTATGATGAAACTCAACAATTCACTTTTTCAAAATGTGCAAAGCATTTTTAGCACTTTCAAAAAGTAACAAAGACACTTGCTTTATTCTGTGCATTAGAAGCCTGATAAAAAGCCATTCATTTACTTCAGCGGGACTTAGATCAACTTTTCATCATTCATTAAAGCTGCTCTATTCTTTCATTAAATGTGGACCAAAGATTGGTTCTCTGTTCAGAAGAGAAAAATTTTGTATTGGTTTATGGTATGATAGTCTACAATTACATTGCCTTTGCCTATTTTTCAAGTGGTTGCATTTATATGAGACTTGATAAAATATTTCCTGATAAAAGACTCTGGCCCCAATGAAGCACTTAAGTAAAATGATCAGATCCTCAAAAATTGTTTTTTAAACAGAGTTCCCAAATACTGCAAGCTGCACTGTTCTGTTAAAGGGTGTTCTGGCTGGCAGAATATTTTTGTTTCTTTTTTTTTCTTGTCAACATGGCAAGCAGGAAGTGTCATTTATTCTAACAGAATACTTACATCAAGATTTGGCCCTCCCACCACTATAGTCAAGGGTTGTGCTTAGTCTGTAAAGGCATCTGAGAAGCCAGAAGCACAGGTGTGGAAAATGTAGTACCAAAGGAAGTGGGGACATGGATGAGGGATTGCAGCTTCAAAGCAGAAAGCTCATTATAAAAACCAATCTGGCCTGGTCTCATTGCTGTGTTTAGGCAACAGTTCTGCATTAACCACATTACAGAATACCATTTTCAGATCACTCTCAGATGATCTCAGTTCACAGATCTGAGATGTCAGAAATGGGTAAGACCATTCTGAATCAGTCATCTTGCTGCTGAAACATCAGGGGGTGATAAGACAGCTTAGAGAGCCAGCTAAGATGTATTTCAGAGAAAGCAAGGCATGACAGCAAGTATCTGCAACTATCCCTGTTGAACATTAGAAATATAATTTAACAAGAGAAAATTGGCTTTCCCAGCACAGATTGAAATAAGCAGATGAACAATGACTTTACTTCCCACAAGACTTCAATTACTCAAACTTAAACAAAAACAAATTCACAAATGCAACTGGAAGAATAAGAGTCATAGTTCTAGTGCTGAATCAACTTAACAAATCTAGTGGTGTAACACCAATAGAGTAGCTGTTGTTCTAATAGCTATATTAAACCTCTGAGCATAATCAAAATGACTTTGATATTTCCATAAGGCAGAGTAAACTCAGACTGAGTACTATGTTTAAACCATTAACAGTATTGTTGCCTTCTTGATGATTAGTTTGTGTTTGGAGTAATTTACTATATTTTACACTAGAAAAGGAGAAATTATGCATTAGGGAAGGAACATTTCTTCTTATTTGTCCCCTTTTGGAAATGGAGAAGTTTATCTGGCCCTTAACATAGTTTTCAAATTTTGTTGCTCTCCAAACTGGTTAAAGTTGCAAATTACCATCCCAGCACTGGGCAGGCTAAATTCTGTTCTGGAACAGATACATACAATCCTCAATTTAGCCAACTTCCAGGGCTATCCTGTAAGTATACAAAGGGACAATTTGGTCCTCTTCAGCACCTTTTTATGTTGCCTCATAAAAGTATTAATTTGTCCAATGAAGCCAAAAAAGTGAATAGATACATGTAAACAAATTAGTAATCTGCTGTCTTTCTTAGTTGGCCCTAAGGCAAGGCCCATATGTTTTAAGCGAGGTCTGTGTGAAATGTTACATCTCCTAAGCATTTTTGAAGGCTACTTAACTCTCCATCAGCATCCTGTAAGTGAATGCAGAAGGCATTATGCAGAGCATTAGCTGGGCACCTGACATGGGGGTGGTCTCAATCTGGAGTCTCATTTCCCAGACTAGCATAGGATGCAAGTGTCACAGAGGCAATGTGTTGAGCTCCCAGGAAAGCTGAGAGAAAGAAGGGACTTATGCCCTAAGTGATCCCTGCATGCAGAGAAGAAGCTGGATCTCTGGTGAGAAGGATGGCATGAGACAAAGCCTAAAAAATGAAAGGATGTAAAGAGATGAATGACACAGGCGGCGAAGGATTTGGCAGGGTTCCAGCAAGGATTTAGGATATCTCAAAGGAGAGGGAAAGGGTGAAGAACAAGAGGGGGGGAAAAAGCAAGAGTCTGATTTATACCAACAAAAATAGGAAATTCAGCTAAAAGGCTGACAATCTGTTATCTGCTTATCACTCTGCATAGATATTTCAGTGGTATCGGGCAGTAGAGAGTGTCAAATTCTGTTCATGCTGTTACACCCACACACAGCTCAGTAGGTTAAGACTGGCGTGTTCTAGCTTAATTGTGCCTGAGTCAGTCCAAGCACGTACTTTTGTAAGGTACTTTTTTCTTTACAGTTTTCTTTTCTTATTTTTATTAGCAAGATCAAAAAGGGCACTTAGAAGAGAAGACAAAAACACAAACTTGGTAGGATTTTATCAGGTCCAAATTAAACTGTTAGTGTGTTCCCATCAACAGACTATTCAATGGCACTTGAATGCCAAGCTCTTTCCAGGGCTTTACCCTCTCACAAGGTGCTGACTTCCTCTGATGGAATTTGCTACTCAGTGTTTCATACCACAGGAACAGCATCCACTGTACTTACCCTTACTGCCAAGTAACAGTTGTGTTCAGGAGCCATCAGTGGAACACAGTATGGCTTTTCACATGACAAATACCACCGATGGAATGCTAGCCCACATTTTGAATACAACAATACAGCTCTGTTACCATGGCATAGTTACATACTGTGTCAAATAGCAGCCTCCTGTTTATGTCCACACTTTGGGTGAGTAGCCACCAAGTTCAGAAAGAAGGCAATGTTCAGTAGCAAAAAATAAAGGTGTTAATTCTTCAGGTCCAAAGTGTACCTGTAAATTGGAAGTGAGAAGAGAGAGTGAGAAGGAGGAGGTATGAACTCTTTACATCTATACTGGAATTTACAAGCCTCACTCCTTTTTTATCAAGGATTTCCTTGAGTTTCATCAAGGAAAAAAAAAAAAAAAATGCAAGTTCCATATCTCTTTTACTTTATTCCAGAAGTTTTGAGATACAAGCAAATAGGAGAAAAAATAATCACATCTGAGGCTTTCTTAAACAGAGAAAAAATTAATCTCCTTTTTTCATACTGTAAATTCAGTTGCACCTGGTGAACAATAAAGAATTAAAACCTTTTTTTTATTACAGTTTGCCAGTTGTACCTGCTCTCCTTTCTACAAATACAGAAATGGATGTATCTGGTCTAGAAAAATAATGTGTTACACACTCCCATTACAGTAACTATATATGTTACGCCATATATAGTTTATTTGACAAACTACACTGCATTAAAAGGGGAGATGTCTGCTGCAAGGCCAGGGATAGGCTCAGGCTGCTGATCTATGCTTTTGAGATACACTAATGACAAGAGGGGTTTCAGGAACCTCTATTAGAGGGAAAGTAGTTCAAATAAAAGAGCACCGCCTGAACCTTCCTCTCTTTCATGTGCATGTCCCCTGGCTGATGAGAAATCAGAGAGATTTCAAGGGTGTTTCAGTACTGTTGAATTAAAGCTGAAAAATCTTTATTTGCCTAAATATCTTTTTAATCCCTCCATAACTTCAATTGAGGAGCTTAATGCTAGTCTATCAATACTAGCAAATATTTCTCATACACACTTCCTGTTACAGAGAATTCATTTTACAACAGGAAAGATTCTGTTTCGTTCAGAAGTAGTCCCGCAGATTTTACAAGTTTCTTCCCTAAAGAACAAATAAATTTTCCCTTAGACTAACATAGCTGAAAGAAGTATTCCAAAGGGTTAATTTTAACTAGTGAGTCAAATTTACTTAAACTGCCTTTAGAGTTAATGGGTAGAAAATTACTTCCCTAGGGAGTTAATTCAGCAGTTTCCTGGCCCCGAAGAACCTGTCTCTCTTTGTGGTCCCTGGGGGGACTCTGAAGACACTGGACCATGTTAATGTTTCAGAGTGGTCCTCTCCATGCAACACCTGAAAGGGTTTGTGGTTGTTTGAGGAGCAATTTGGAATGACAAAAATTGCATTTTCTCAAATATATACTTTATGTAATAAAAGAGTGGGGTATTAGCTACTTATGAAAACAAAGCAAAATGTGGAAGGAAAATGTGCCCATTTAGGTTAGATTCCTGTTTTCAGAAGGTTGTGTATTTTTTAATTGATGAAACAACCTAAACACAAACCAAGCAGAGTTGTGGTACAACTTCTTCAGTATTTCAAAATAACTTTGTGTTAATTGATACCAGCTGCTGTATGAAAGGAAGAATCCCATATACCAGAAGAATTTGATATATGGATGGGAAAAGAACAATAATGCCTAAAATGTTTTCAAAACAGCATGTTGAATTTTTTTTTCTTGAGGTTCTGGAATGAAAAGTAGGAATTGTAAAATCTGAAAAAACTTAAACATCCAGACACAGAGAAGATCCAGAGTGTTATCCTGAGCAACAAAATGACATGCCAGTAACCTTCAAATTTTCTGAAGAAACAAAATCACATGAAAGCTTTTGGACAGTGACTAGGCAATCAGCCTAACCAAGAACAAACAGAGTTCCACAGAGGAGTTTTGTGTTGGCCTCTGATCCACCAGTAATGAATCAAGTCTTTTTTCCAAAGCTTTTTTTCCACTGTTGACCCCTGTCTCTTTGCCCTGTTTTAGGGAAATACAAAGAGGAGGTGTAACTTCCCCTTCCTTAGCACAGGGAACTGTCTTCCTCCACCAGTGCTACCCTCTGCCTTCCACCAGATGAAGAGGAATCTTCAGCATGTGCTGAGTTCATCACCTCTTACAGGCCTGACAAATGTAGAGAACAATCTCTTTCCCAAACCCCTGGTGCTCTATTTACATGGTCAGTAACAGGGATACCTGAGAGAGACCATGGTGCCTGTTATTTAGTAAAGAGTTGTTCAAATGCTACAACACCACTGCAGATCATTGCGTGGGTGGCTGACATTTGCTTGAGTTTCTGGACAGTGAATTCACAGTCTGTGAACAGATTGATCAGTTTCTGTTTGTTAATATACCTAATCCCTGCATGTTCCCAGTTTCTATGCTTCAGTACCTCAGTGTACAGGAAAACAGAATTAGTTTGCATGAATGCTCTAATCTCCAGATCCAGAGTGTAACAGGACCACAGAAATTCTACATTGTTGCAAGCATCAGTTACTGGACCAGTAGTTTATTTCACCTGAAGTGAATTCAAAATGTGATCTTTAAAAGCTTGATCCTATCTTGAACAGAATTAAAATCAAGCAGCAACTTGTTTCCACACATTTAAAATAACAAGAATATTAAGTTAATTTCTTGTTTAAGAATGTCTTCTGGGATCAAATTTAAATCACCCATTTTTAGTAATGACAGAGATCTATTTACAGGCAAATGTCAGTAAGAGGAAGAAGCATTTCAACATGTTTAGAAACCTATTCAAGAAGTTTTCACGGAGAAGCGCAAGGAACCATAAACAAGAAGGGCTGTAGCTGGATGCCATTATAGGATGTGAAAAGATTATTCCTTAGAAAACATGACCATAATATGATTATTTTTCCATGGATTGGATACAGCATTTGGCACTATATCTTTTCCAAAGATGTAGTTAACTTTCTTGGATTTTATAATAATGACGTATGACACAATGTCCTCTGGGATTAATCACAAGTATTTTTAAAAGATGAGGCTTAGTTATATCTTTGTTCTTTATATCTTGGCTTTTGTTAGCGCATTTTAATTAGTATCTGGTATCTGCAATAAACAGTAAACATAAAGAGCTTTGCAAAAATGTATTAGACTGTTTGTTTTCACACTCTAATGCATATTTGCACAATTTTACCATGAAAAAAGGAAAACATGCTAAGCTCTTGGGCTCTATCCCAAATGTCCTGGAATAGAATCCGGAAATTACTAAGAATGAAACCAAACCACATCATATTTCAGTAATTAACCTAAGAAAAGAGGGCACACTGTCTATGTGAAAGCTAGTTTTGTGGGAGGCATTTGTGAAGAAAAGAAGCTTCTAGAAGAGACATGTAAGGAACTACTTAGAATTTGATTTAATTTTCTTTGACCAGGTAAAAACTTGATAAATTCACTGAGGTTGCAAACTCCTTTTTTTCTTTCATAACAGTGGAGAAAATATTTATCATTTATTTCTCATTCCAGAAACAAAATGTGTCTAAAATAAATTGAGAATAAAAATACAGCCTGAAATTCAGTACAGTACCATTTATTTTACTAGTTACACAGATGTCAAAAATACAAAAGAACAACTTTGGGAATCTGCAGAATAAGTGAATTTATAGTGGATGGAAAAAACAGATGCTGACAACAAACAGCCTTGGATGCAGGGGACTGGATAAATGGACTTCATTATAATCACATGTATACTGATTTGAAGAAAGTTCTGGGGATTAATATTGCTTTTGTAATGCACTATAACAACATATTAAAAAAAAAAACCCACTCAGAACTGAAAATGCCATTTGTCAAAGACAGATGTACTTTCATTTCAAAGTATTCCTATCAAACTCTATCAGAAAACTTGAAAGGTTTAAAATGTGGCTCTTGTGAACAATTGGTATTGATATGACACCTTGATAGTATTTGAACGTGACACAAAAGTCATAAAAGTATATAAGCAATTGTAAGGTGTAAAATGATTTTTTTTCCCACCAAAGCTAGGCTTTAATGTGTTTCCAAATAAAACACAAGATTAAGTAATTTATTTTGTCATATGATTTATTTATGGGCTGAAACACTGTAAACAACAGATAAAAGATACAGACTCAGATGTCAAAGTAAAAGATGAAAATCATTACATTTTATTAGCAGAAGATATATAAAAATGCCAAAATGAACTGTAAAGAGAGGGAAAGTGTTATGCTCAGAGGTCCTTCAGCAGAGTTGCATTTGTTTTTCCCACCTCCCCTAAAGGGGAATAATAGCTCTGAATTTAATTAAAAATCTATTTTTTAAGATTAAAGTAATGAAAAAGTTAAAAGACTGGATCACAAAGAAGAGTAACTGTGAGGATCTCAGGGAATATGAACTGATGAACTCCCTTATATTTTATTTTCTCTCAACTATTTGTGGGAGGATCACTAGTGTTGCATAGGAATTGTTAGCCCTGGATAAAAGCAAGGATTTTATAAACCAATAAATTTTTCATTAGTTTTCCATAAATTTTAGTAGCAATAGTTTAATTTCAGTCAAATTATTTCAATCAGATGAGTTGATGCTGAATGCAACATTATACGTTATATTAACTGGGGCATTTAGAAACCTGGTTCCTAACCATGCTGCAATGCTTGAGGCATTGTTTGCCATACATTTTTTCTTAACATGTAAAATAAAAATAAAACAGAAGAGATAATGAGAATGAAACTAAAAAGGAATTTCAAAAACTTTTAACCACTGAGAGAATAGGAAAAGCAAAACTGACTATTTAGACACTTGTAAGATTTTTTAGCATATTTAAATGCCTGGATTTTTTTTGGTCCTCATAGAAATAAGTCAAAACTGTTATGAACCAATTTCTCATCCTTCAATTTCACCTGTCCTTTTCCTCAGGCCACATATTCCAAGAAAAGGCTGGAAGAAATCACCATGTTGTATTTGATCTGACAATTTCTGAACCCAGACTTGGAAAAGTCAGTGATACATCCGTGCAAGTACATTGGCAGCACGCGTGACAACTCAGAGAAGCTCGGATAGGGAAAGAGTATTTCTCAGATCACTCACAGCCACTGAAGGCCTGTAGGTCAAGACCAATCTCTTCTTCATCCGAGTATCTGGTAACATATCATGAGACTAAACATAAAAAAGCAGACACAGAATCTAGTCACATTTAAGCAAAAGGTTTGCAGGGCAGCTTCATCTGGAGCATGTTCTGAAAATGCAATTCAAAGATGGCAAAAGTTTGAGAAGCCATGGCTGGGGGAATTTATGAAGGAAGCATTAGCACACTTCCTTCTCGCAAAGTGCTGTTGATTGTAAACATCCACTGCTCCTTACCCATCCACACTACTTGGCCAGGCTTGAAGAGGTGAGGATAAGGTCATGAGAAAAGAACTGATATTAATCTTCAACGAATAGCTTTATTTCAGGGGGTGCATTCCAATATTTGTAGGTCAATGCTGGTTGACTCCTACCAGAACTATGGACTAATAACTCCTACTTGTTATTAAAATTTTGATAATACTCATACATTAACCCTCCCCTGCCTCCCATTTTGTTTCTGTCAAAATCATGGAATGGCACCCAAAAGTCTGTACGTAGAGCTTTCCAGTGCCAAGTAAACCAAGCATATCTTTTTATGCTGTATGGTTTATAATTTTCTTGATCCTGACTTCAATGGAAATGCTGTGTGTGGAAGGATGACAAGATTGGGCCCTGAGGCAAGAGCTCTGTAGAATAATGTGTAGGAATGTTATTGTTGGAATTCTAAGAAACAGCATCTCTTAATTGGGCCAAACCCAGGCCATCTTCCTCATGCCAGTATTCAGTGAAACTACTCACATGAGTAAAGCGAAAATCTAAAAATTACTATGGTTTACTTGAAAAGAGTCTATCTTTTGGGGAGTCTTTCTCTGTTGTCTACACACAGTTGTACTAATGCCATCTAGTTGGCAGTGGGAGGTGGTTTCCTAGCTCATTAATCCCCTGATACAGATAAATGGATCGGTCTCATCTTCCATTTCTAGTGAATATTTTGCTCTGTTCATAAATAAGCAGAACATTTACTACCTGTGTTCCAACAAGGTTAAGAAAACGTGTGGTTCCACACTGCCAAAATAGGCAACTTGTAACGCGTGCTACCTGATGCTTAACACACATCACATTCACCATTGCTTATTTTCATGAGTAATAAATTCATCATTCATAAAATTCAAATTTATGAACCTACTAGGAGAATTTCAACTTTGCCCTTTAAACACTACAGCTCATAGGTTAACTTGACCATTCTCAAATAAATGTTTTTGCCAAACTGCTTGAAGGCCTTATTAAAGTTCCCAGTAACTTCATGTGATTTTATGCAATTAAGCAACATGTTTTGGACACAAAAGGAACACTCTGCTATCATTCCTCGTACGTGGAGTACTTTTAATTGATAACTTTATAAGCAAGCTTAATGGAGTGAGATGGGGAAGAAGACAGAAGGATAAAAATAACAATGAGAACACAAAGCTGTAACAAATTTAAAACTTTATTGCTTGATGTACCCTGAGAAGCTTGGAAGTGTAAGTCTTCTCCCTATGAATTTTGTCCTCTGTTTGCCAGACATTTTAATTTGCTGTTTTTCTAGCACAGAAGAAGCCAGCATGGTTTTGCCTTTTCCTTGCATTTCTGTTGGTGTATTAAATTCATACTATTATATTTGTAAGGGTGTCAGCAGCAATGTGCACAGCTCTGGAAACACAGTTGCATACTAGAAAATTGCCATGTAGTCCACCTATTGCTTTCCCTTTGTATGAAAGGCCTGTTGCTCATTAATTACACACCACGGTGCATGGAACAGAGGGAAGCTGGGCAGACAGTGAACACTCTGAGTCATACTGTCCCTCACAGTGTAAGCAGGAGGGGAATGAAAAAATGCACCAAAAATCTCTTCTAAAATAGAGCAGCACAAACTCCACCCAATATCCCCATCAGCACTAAGTGAGTTTGTTCAGCAAACAGAAATCAATCAGTGTTGCAGAAAGTGAGAAAACTTCAGTCTTGGAAGAGCAGCTTTTACCTCCACTCAGTAAAAGCAGCAGCACTTATGCCTTCCAGACACCCAATATGCAGCCATTTGTTTATAACCATATTTTGTGAAGGGACAAACTCCGCACACCAGACCTGATGGTTTATTGAGCTGCATCTCAGAATGGAGGAAAACTTTCACAAACAACTCAGTAAGCCAAAAAAGGCAGATTGTGGCTCAGCTCTGGGGATCCCTCCGTTAATCCCTGCAACCACCTGACTGCAAGACAGCAAATGGATGTACAATGATTGGTTTCTCATGCTTAGCAAAAGAGGCAGGAGATACTGGTGAAACAGTGTCAAACATGGTGAACATACATAACTGAAAAAAGCCATATTGGTTAAATGGGAAAAGAGATGCTGCCTGGAGAGGAAAGGCTCGTGGGCTGCTGGCTACACATTGACTACTAACTTTCAAAAGTATGGGAGACACACACCAGTAAATCAACTTTCCCCACTCTCTCTCTCCACTCACTGAACTCTAGGCATTTCAGTGGACGTTATGGTTTTTTAGATCATTCTACCTCTCATGGAGCTCAATTCCAAGGTTTAAGCAAATTGCAGAGGGAAACATTTTGAGTATAAAAAAAGTAAAATGCAGACTGGCTGCACAAGCTACAAAACCATGAAAAGATTTTTTTTTAATATGACCATCAGAGACAATAGCTAAGAAAAAGAAAGCATATACATAAGGGAGATATTACTGATTATGAGAACAATAAATCACGGACACAATGCACCAGCACTTAACAGCTGAAGACAGTCTATGGAATAGCACCTAGACACAAAAAGACAAGCTCGAATAAATGTACTTTTAAGTACGGAAAAATCTACCCTATATGTGCTGTGCTCACTCCAGGGTAGTCACCCTACACTGCTATCACAAATGGGTGTGCTTGCAGATGCAGTAATGACAGTGAACATTTTATTGTCATCCCTGTCACTGTTCATTTGCTTTATTTTTTAGACATATTATTACTTTGTATTGATTCTAGACAATGAAGAAAGCAGAAGGACCATGGCTTTCAAAACTGTCCAAGAGTCTGTAACTACTTTTCTTTACAGAGAGCTGGAACCAGATTCCTCCAAAGTTATTAAAATGCTTTACATTTTCTTTTTGTGACTTTGTCCAAAACAAACAAGCATGTAGAAACCTGTATGTACCACCAGTCAACTGCCACAAGCACCTGATTGTAATTTTGTGGCATTTTTCTGTATCTTCTATTTTTTATCTTCCCTCTTATTTTCACTCCAACATAAAGTGTTCTTGTTCCAGAAGCAGAGCTCTTAGCAGCATGTAATAATACAGCTGAATAATACAACTGCAGAAGCTGATAGCAGTATATTAATTTGGGCAGAGTTTGGTTTCCTTTAACATAGTTATTTTCTAAATTTCTGTATGCATTATTGTCTGTATAAAACTCCAGAGAAAGGAGCCTTAAATACTACACAAAGCACAAAGGGACTAGAAGCCTTACCAGATCACAAAACAGCTCCACATAACTCTATACCACTACAGCAAAAATACCCATAAAGGTCCTTCTCTGACAATGATAGGTATTGGAAAGAGGAGGATGACACACTTATTCCAGAAATTTCAAAACAATATCCAAGGACCAAGCAGCTCTCTGTGGAAAAATACCTGCATCATATTGTTATAACTGCTATCCTCCAGGCACTGTTGAGGCAGCAAACATCAGAAAAAAACCCAACAAAAATAAATAAACCTACAACAAAAACTCCACAAAAGCAAAAGAAAAAATCCCTAAAAAACAAACCCAAAAGACAAGAGAGCTTGAAATAGATTGAGAAATCTTCCTTCTTAGTTGCTCTGAGAAACAGTAGTTCAATCAAATCAATGACAATGAATGAAGTGGGTTTTTTTTTCAAATTAACATTTAAGGTAAGTCATTTTGTCAGACTGATAGCCTTTTAACTGATGTTTATTTTTCCACCAGATTACACAGGAAAGGCTGATTAAAACAAACACTTTGTTAGCTTACCTTTAAATGTGAAACTTACATCAGAATGACCAAGTCCTATATTACAAAGCAGCGTTTGAAATGAATAATGCCTTAATCCTTGAGTGGCTATATTTTATCATACACAGCTTATTTGTCCATGTTCATCTCACTCTGCTTTGATATTTGTCATAATAAGGATTCTTACTACGAACCTAATTCTGCCATCAAAAAAGTAAGAGAACAAAGTTTCTATAATCATATTTCAAACAGCAGAACTGTTTGGTAGAAATACCAAATGAAATGAGAAAATATAATATAGTTTACATTTCACCATAGCTAAATTTCACAAGGGTGCTTTATGTGGAGAGAGAAGCATCTTACTCATCTGCAACTGATTGTAAGTGCACTCATTGGACAAATCTATTTCATACAACAGTGGGGTGGATTCTCATTGCCTTTATTTGAAACACATATAAATGGACAAGCCCAACATTTCTTCTAAAAACAGAGTAAATTCCAGTTATAATGTCCTTCATTTGAAGATACAGTGAAGAACTCCTATTATCTAAGGAGGTTCCTGTCATCATGAGACCTAAGCTTTATGGCTTCAGTGTGCTTTCAGAAATACTGTACTTCTGAAAGACTTCTTCTGCTTGTATTTCAATATACAAAAAAGGTGACAGTTTGTCCTGTGCATGTGTAATAGTAAACCACCAAGAAAAAATAATTAAGTTCATCTGAAATTTGTTGAATAGAAGGTTGGTACTTTGTAGTTAAAAATATAAATTAAATAAATTATTTTAAGACTCAAATTTATAAACACAAAGATAAGCAGCTTTATTTTCTGAACCTTTCAGTAGCTCTGCTGACCCCAATGAAGCAAGTTCAGACTCCTTTTCTGCGGAAAATCAGCCTTGCATGAGACATGGCATTTATTTCAGGGGAAAAAAAACCTGTTTGGGAGTAAATTGAGAATTAAAGTGCATGGATCCTTTTCATCTGATCACATACCAGTGAAATAATAGAGATAATTCAAATAGAGGAGAATAAAAGTGGTTTGCATTGGAGATTCAATACTCTATTACTTAAGGATAAAGAATTTCTAATAGCCATTAAAAGGAAAATCAAGGAATATATAAATTTTAATTTGGTCTCTGCTTCATATCATAGTGTACTGAAGGCTTTCGAAGTAATTCTTACAAGCTGGATTTTAGGTGTATCTCATGAAATTAGGAGATGCTAAAGGCAAGAATAATTGGAGCTATTAGCAAAGATAACAATAAAAAATTATAACATCAAAAATCCCATAGTAAAAAGCTTATGTAGAATTGCTACAGATTAAGGCACTATTGAATAATATTGCTGTTAAAGAAGCCAATTATTTTTATAGACCAAATAAATTTTTCTATGATAATTCATATAAAACTGGTAAATGGTTAACTGCCTTAATAAAAGGGGAAGAGAAATCTCAACATAACAGCAATTTATACAAAACAAGGGGTGATAATGAACAAGAAGAATTAGGTACGTGATATCTCCAGGGCATGTTATGAGACTACATAAATCTGAAACTTCTGAAGATTACATAGAAAATTAGGGACTGAAAATGAAGAAATTGAATATTATCTATCTTTTCCTTAACACAAGAAAAAAGAGGTTAGCTATGGTCCAAAAGACGTAGGGAACAGCTAGATCTCAGTGACACTAGGCAAAGATGGTTGCCCATCAGATTTTTTTAATGCTGTGTTTGAAGTACTTGGGCTCTTCAACCCACAGATCTTCCAACTTTCTTTCTAATGAAGCTAAATAGCCCCTATCACATTACTGAAATAATTCCTATTTTGAAACAGAAAACAAGGACTTTGGCATTGTTCACTTGTAAGCTTTTGTCTTCTCATTTGCGACAATATCAAAATGTTTAGTCAGCAGAAAAAGAAAGGTAGCGAGAAAATACAAAGATCTGATGGCTTTAATAAAAAAAGACTCTTACCACAGAACACTAATAGAGTATTAGCACTATTTCTGCCCAAAATATTTTCTGCTCCTCTGTCGTTATAGGGCATGGAATGATTCACACAGACATGGTTCAATGTATGATAGGAAAAAAACAACTTTCATTTTCCTGACTCCAGTATTTATAGATTCTCGACAATGACCAGGGATTGGATGGTTAGGTTACCACCTTCCCAATCACACTGGTCGTGTGAAACGTCCATCAAAAGACATTTCTTAGAAAGAATGTATAAACATCTATGTTTATAGTTACTTTCCTGGGAAAGTGGCTAGAAACTATGAAAACAAGATCAGGTTTAATTTTCAGGGTGACACTCCTCTAACTGGTAGATGCAGTAGCTGCTGAAAGACTGTATGACCAGAAAAATTGGAAAGAGTGTATAGATTTGTTTGAAGCAGTGTCTGGAAAAGGCAGTTCTTGAGACCAAAACCTCACTTTGAAATGAGTCCTCAAATTCGACCTTTGTTTCAAAGAAATATTTATCAGATATAAATAAACTCTTTTGAGCTCTCCTCAGAGCTCTCACAAAAGAGTTTTCCTTATTTATGAGTAAAACCACCTCTGCTGAATTCAGTAGCCAATCCTACAGTAACCTCAGTAAGTGAAAATTTAGTTTTATTCATGTCTTCCTTGCCTGATACCACAGGAAGAGATGAGTTAGTCCTACAAAGACTAACTTCATTTGGTTATTTTCATATTGTTCTGACTCAATCTGTTCTGTTAGAAAGAACAGACTTGGTGAATAAGTTCTTTGTTCACTTAGCATTTGCTATTCAGAAACAGTGACACTGCAGGAATACCAATGTTCAGGTGCCTTCCTTTTAACTCACCTACCTCTCACTCATGGTACTTTAAAAAATTTTGTTTCAGCTCCTATAAAGATTTATAATGAGAACAGGATATTTGGTCTTTGCATGACTCTTGATCTCATACACAACTCACTCCAGCTGACCTGTGTTCTTCTGCTTAGGATGAAATTGATAGACAAGGAGAGTCAAACACATTGTATGAATTTAAAACCTTTGAATTCTTTCTTTTTCTTTCTATTTTCCTTGAAAAAACTTGGTGCCTGGGAAAGTCAAAAGCAAAAGTGTTCAAGATTAGGATAAGAACAGACATTGTCTGGAGATGGGTCTATATTTACACTTGTCAAGCTAAAAAAAGTCTTTTGTGTGGTCTTTAAACTATCTGACATTGATTGCTAATGTTACAGATTGATACTTGCATTTTTTGCAAGAGAAACTGAGTGTCCTTTCTAAGTTTGTGGGTTTTTTTATGTAGACTTGGTAAAGACAGATGAATGTCATAGAAGACATTACCAGTTCTTTATGCAGGTTTCAGTCCCTCTGAAGAAAGCCTGCCCTTCAATGGGCGAATGGCTTTTGGTTTCCAGCTCTTGCAGCAGGGATAGCTTCATCTCATTGGACAGTTGGCACAATAGTAGACACCCTCAAGATTTATGATAATTTAGCACCATGGGGACTCTACTAACTGCTTGTAAGACTGCAGTTGGAATTATTTGATTTCAAGAACAGTTGCAGACTTGGCCTTTAATCCGATTTCCAGTGTTCTGTTTCATTTCTGCCTGATCCAGCATGGTGTCAGCAATGCAGGATCTGGCCCTTCAAATTTGCTTACTGACTGCTAATAAAACTCAATGCAGAAATCATGGGTTTGAAGTCAGTGTTTAACTAAGGGCACAAGACAATTTTTATTACTGAGAGACATTTAAAAAATTTTTAATGATTAGACTTCTTGTGATCTCAAGAAAATTTTCATTTTAAATGCTTTCAATGAACAAGCACATTCAGAAAGGAATAGCAGAGCAAAAAACCAGACTTGTCCTCTTTATGTTTTTATTAAAAATAATAGATTTTTTTAAAGAAAATCATGTCTGTATGTGCTCAGGGGATATGTTTCATCTTTTTATAGTACAAGTTTATGATCCATAAAATTTGGAAGGTTTTGTGATGATGGGAAAGTGACTGACAATGTTACCTGAGTCAAGAGACTAGCTAGCTACCTGAAGACTGAGGAAAAGAATGTGATTTTTTCACAAGGACCATGCACACCAACATTTTTTCAGGAAAGAATTCTGTCATACTGAAGTATAAGGAATCTATACCAACCTGGTATTTTGGACAGAAAGAAGGGAAGGAAAATAATTAAAGGAAAGACAAAGCACATTATTTGAAAGAGAAGTTGTCCTCCATTTGCCTAGCTGATTCCTGATTTTAGAGGACAAAATGGTAGTTGAAAGCCATTTTCGTTTTCCTAATCCCCCATGAGACTAAATATAAAATTAGAGGACTGGTTTAGGTTTGTTCTCATCAGTATTGATCAAAACCATAGCTTAAATAACTTTTGAGACAAAATGTACCATTGCTAAAGTTTCAGCATTCTCCTTGTTCAGAGATGGTTATAGAGATCAAGTATTCCCATTACTGAAATTGCAGAGAAGCCCTAGCAAATTCATAGATCATTAATTTTCCTAAAAAATACAGAAGCTGTCTTTCCTTTTGTGTTCTTCACTGCAGATCCTTAAAAGTCCTCAACCATTCACCCTTGTAAACAGTGAAAAAAAAGAAAAAGAAATAACAAAAAATTAATTGTGTTTAGAATTCTAGATCTTGAATAGATTTTTATCTATCAGATTTTAATCCACTGCTTCAAAATTGTTACCATTTAGAGCCAAGACAAAAAGGAATACAACCAGGTTTATATTCTCCAGTTTATTCCTCGTTTGTGTCCTGCCCCTCACATGTGTAGACAAGTGTTGGTAAGATTTTCTGTGTAGTTTCACTCCTGCAGAAACTACCTAAAATCAACAGGAAATACAAAAAAGTTGTTGAAAAAGAGTAGAAGTATAGAGAGGAATTATTTTAATTGTCTTCAGTTGCCTTCATATTGGCAAGGTGAATTTTTTTAACTGTCTTCTCTTGCTCACTTAAACACTACAAATGTTTACGCAGAGAGGAATAGGGCCAGTTGCCTCGGTTCACTCTGAGGGAAAAGAAGAATTACAGAGAGGACAGAAATAAGACCATCTTCCCCTGGCAGCACTGCATTAAGTGTTCTAGAGGAAACAGTTGCTTCATCCCCTCCCCATCTCACACTGGTTATTACACTGAAATGCACCCCAGACAATCACTATCATAATGAGGTTAACGGATATGATAAATTCAGCTGAAGCGTTCTTTGTTTTTGATTGACTTTGTGGCTGTGAACTCCTAAATTCATCCTTCCCACACTTTACTCTCTGACTGACAAATATTTTTTAGGGCTAATCTGAATATTCATTGACACATTTAAAGCTTTAGTGAAATCCTTGAATAAAAATTGTGGCAATAAAAAGTAATATTATTTTGAAAACACCTCAGAGAGGGAGTTCCTTCTTTTTCTAGGACACCCCTCTGGTGAAGAAGCATGCTGCTACATCAGATCACCAGAGAAGAAGAGAACGTGCTCAAGCACATGTGTACATTTTGCAGAGCTAGAGGGCAATTACTCTACTGTTAGGCCCATACAAACACTGTATCAGGAAAGACCCAAAATTTAAACCACATTTTCAATGCTATAAGACAAGAAAATTAGTGCCATAAACAATTGGTGCTACTCAGTGTATGATATTTCACTCATTTCATATTGTCAGTGTCCCTTTTAAGAGCCATAAAAATCTTAACAGTTGTACTGCTGTAGGGCTTACACTTAATTGTTGCAAAAAACAAGTGGGAGTCAGTGTAATGAAAGAGGTGCTCCTGCCCTAAAACTCCTTTAGGCACTAAATTGGAGTTCTCCAAAATAGGGCATGGATTAGAACTACCTTTTCTACTTTTTCTACCAGGGGAGCAATCATTTTCAGCATAAACAAAAGTCAATGAGCATTTTTTCAACTGTCCATGGGGATATATTTTATTAAATAAATTCTGGAAATATAAAGATCAAAGTGAAAATGAACACTGTCTTTTACTTTTCTTTTTTTTTTTTTTTTCTTGAAACCTTCCTTCTAACTTCTACCTGTACTGTACCTGCACAAAATCAACAGTTTCACAGCCCATTATTCTGATCAATGCAAGATGAAGGAATCTTCTGCATCAAGAACTGAACAGCAGGGAACATGCTTAATTATGTTCTAGGGTAGTGAAAGGACAGTATAAAATAATTATTGGCACAGCACATTAGTGTTTAAGAGCAACAGCTTTAAGGTTTGGGGTGAATTTCAGGAAAAAAATATTATAAAGCTAGGGACTGAGGAAAAAGGCTAGCTGCAGAGAAAGAAAAATTACTGAATAATTTTGTCAGCAGAAAAAGAATAAAAAAGCTGACTGAGGTAAAGTTACTCAAACTTGCAATTTCTACTCTTCTCAGTTTTTGGAGATCAGGTAGGCATTCTACTGACTCTCACCCACCCATCCAACCTTCAGTGCAGTTTCCTTTCTCTCCCATTTTCTTGCTTTGCTTCTTTCTCCAGTTCACTAGGTTAAACCCCTTCCCTTTACCAAGTGTCAGCAGCTAGAAAGGAGACCTGTCCCATTGCAGAGGAAGGCTGTGATCAGAGAGGGCAGTGAAGCTCTGCAGGGAGTGGCAGCAGGAGACATCTACCAGAACCACATGGTCCCACAGTCACAATCAAACTGCTTTGCAGTATTTTCAAATCAATGGGCAAAAGAGACAATTCTTAAAAATTGCTCTTTGAGTGAATATCACTGGTTACCAAGCACTGAGCACATATTACCATAAGGGGTAAAGGTTCTTTTAATCATAGGCAATTTTTTTATTTTATGGAAGCATGGCTTTGACAGCCTCATGCATATGTATCTTAACAGGGCTGGAAAGCAGTCAGGTTGCAGGCACTTTCATCAGAGTAAAGTAAAATAGTATTAGCCTCATAGCAAATTTCAAGTTTTAAATATCAAAATTGAATTGCACAACTTGAATACAAAAAGACTAACCTTTTTCAACAATATTTTTATTTAAAGAATTGTCACTTTCATCAGAGGAACAGATTTTGCTTAAATTAAAAAAAAAAAAATATCAAACAAAATTTTTCCCAAACTTATCATTTCTAAGTAAAGATACGACCATCTGCCCACTTACACCAGCTGGGTGTCTGGCCATGAATATCTGATATTTCATGCCAAATTGAGTAGTTATCAATGGTCTATTATTTATTTATTTATTTGCCTACTTACTAAAAAAATTCTCTCCACAATTAATTTGCATCGCTGCAACTCCATGGTTTCCCCCCTCACTTGATTTTTAATGCACCTGAAGAATATGGTTGCTGTGCTGACCCCCAATTCGAAGTCTAATGAAGTCTCACCACTTCCAGCGGAGCGCTAAACAAATGCTACCCCGGGAATCAGACTGTAGTTTTCAAAAGAACACAAATGTTCATTTATCAAAATAATAATATCAACTGCTATTTGAGTGCTTTATTTATATATCATATGTAAGTGGCTAATCAGAAGTAATAGCTGATTATTAAATACAAATGGTTTCTTATTTACATAAATAAGGCTTGTCTTACTTCTTTTGCCAGCTTTGGGCTCCCTGCTAGCCATCACAGACTGCATTGGCAGCCACAGTACCTTCACTGGTCTTGCCAACTTAAGTGGAAATAAATCTGATCTTTATTTTTAAATTGCAATTTAATATTGCTGAAATACACAAGATTGATTTGAAAATTTGTGGGTTTTATTCTGATTTTTTTCTCAGCCTTTCCTACACAGCTTGGAGTTTCATGGCTTAGCTCCATTGCCATGTTCACGGACTGCTACTTGATCTCACTGCTGCTGTTCCTCAGCACACTGGTGGTACAGAGTCAATGGAATTGTAAAAATTGAAGATTTCATCCCTTGCCAATGCAGAACTGTTATTTATATAGATTGGGGTCTACTTTAATTTTGACTCATTTGGGGACTTTATTCAATACACCAAGGGTTTGCCTAAACAGGGACACTCAGGAAAGTTAATCCAAAGTAATTAAAACAGTGAATTTAAAGTGGATTAGTTAAACCACATTAAACCCCAGTCCACACTGGGGTTTAATGTGGTTTAACTAATCCACTTTAAATTCATACCTTTAGTTAATTTGGATTAATTTTCCTGAGTGTCTCTGTTTAGACAAGCCCTAAAGCCCCAATCCTGTAAACAATTTATGCACACAAGTATTTGTATGTGATGCACTTAATTAGCCTCGATTCAGGAAAGCACTTAAGCTCTGATGAAATCAATGGAACTTAAGTGTCAATGGATGGTTTTGCCTGAATTGGGACCAAAGGCACCACATGCAAAAATGCTATCCTGGTCACTCATATTCACATGGATAGTGGTTTATTTTTGGATGTCCTTAGAAAGAACTTTTTCTGATACCCAGTTTATTTTCTTTTTGCCCTTGTCCATTAAATCTGTGTATAGCCTTGCCCTGCTCTATCCAGTTTCTCCACCTCCTGGTGCGTTGGCCCAACAGCTACGTGGTACACCACATTATGCTGATATGATTCTGTGCTGATGCACTGTGTTACAAAATCAAGTTGGTTTCTTGACATGTTTTAGAGGAAGTTTCTCATGTGTCAAATTTTAATTGAGCTAGTCTCGAGTACATGATTCCTTTCATTCTTCCCAACAGTAGTTCATCAGTCTTTTTTGCTCTTGCTCACTCAGTTTTCCTTAATTCCTTTAAATTTTTTCAGAACACATTAAGTCATGCCTCTTTGTCAAACTTACATAATGCATTTCATCATGTTTGACACAGCTGTCAGTATGTCAAGCTATGCATTTTACTAAGAAAGCACAAGATGTTTGGTTCTTTACTGGAAGAAGACATAGTATGTTGTAGTAAGTTTTTGGGAAGCGTAATTAACAGTAGAAGAATTATACTGAATTGTATCACTTGACATACAGGTTCACAAAGAGCTTACACAGGCTCCACTAAACCCAAGGATTTTAAAATTACTTGAGACCCATTTAAGTTATGGAGTAAATGTCTATGGACAAATCTTATTATAATTCAGAGGAAAAATAAGGTTATTTTTTGCACAAGAAGGCTCAGACAGAGAATGAAAAGGACAGAACTAAACTTGTAACTAATCATTCTCCTCATGATGGGTAAATATTTTTAAATAACAAACAAAAGCAGAAGTTGAGAGTGATTAAGTGAATAGTTACAAGAGAAACTGCAAGCTGATAATTGTGTCAAGCAGATCCTACTGGAAGAAAATTAATCAAGTTTAAAATCAATGTAAGTTTATTCTTATTGTCTGTGTACGAAATACATCTCATTGTAGGGTCTAGAAATGACAGAAGTACTCCACAAATATTTTCCATTTTCTCTATAGGAATTCAGTTCGTAGAGCAGTGTAGCTTTATTTGACTCATGGGAGAAGCTGCAGTGATAAAAACTTCCCTGAGATTTTCTTCAGGTACCTGAGATTTCAAAATTTCTTGGATTACAGATCAAATATGAAATCCAAATAAGATGATACAACAATTTGAAATACAACTAATGTGTGTATATATATTTATATATTTGTGCACACAATCATGCATGCATATACATTCAGTAAAATGTTTTGTATATAATTTACATAAATACGTATTAAAAATCTGTGTGAATTTTTATATTGTTTGCACGAGTTAACTAAGAGCAAAAGTGAAGAAATTTTGCTTTATATTTTATTCAACTGCAAATCTACATTACACTTTTTCAAACTATATGAAATCCTCCTAACTAGTTCATATGCATGAATGCATATGCATAATGGCTTTATTCTATAGCTGACAATGAGGCTGGACTACCCTCTGCTCTCCCAAGGACCAGAAACTACAATGCTAGCGAGCAACATATGCATTTTTTTTGCTATGTATACTGCTTACATGTGAGATGCATGTATAAAATGTAGCCAGATTACAGATTACAGTAAAAAAAAGTCTTCATTTTACAGACTTAAATGAAGAATGCTACTGAAAGCATAACTAAATATAAAGATTTTTCATAATTGCAATGTACAACCAAGTAAATTTTTTAAAATATTTATAACCTTTAGAATATTTTAACACCTAATATAAGAAACATTATTTTCTTCACCTATAGGAAGTTTATACACTTCTACTTGTGACACTGAAGTAGGATGTATTGTGAACATAAATTAAGTAGTTTGACCTTAACCCTACATAATCTTGAAAATACAGAAACTAGTAATATTTGGAATTTATTTTTTTCTTTATTAGTGCATAAATAGAAAGGATTAATTTCTTTACAATGTTTTAATTTTTTTAAAATTAAAAGGGAGGGAGGGGTGGACCTCCATTTTGCTTAAAATGGCATTCTAAATGTTATGATTAGCCTAAAAATTGATTGCCAATGAAACAAGAACAACTAATTTTGGCAGATTCTGCTGTTGTTTTTCCTGTTTGCTTTTGTTCCAGCTTTTATTTTCCATGGGAAAATTTTCATATTCAGAGTACCGAGAGGGCAAAATCTTTTAAGACATCCCCTAAGTGCACACACAATTAGGTATCTTATCCTCATATAATTATTCCAGTAGTTATTTAGACAACTCGCAATTGCCTGACTTGAGGACTCAGTGGGAATATGTGCCAAAGGCAGGTGCAAACTTCCCCTTTTTTAAACAGTAGCACAAATCTGCAGGCTTATGAAAAAAATGTCTTGACAAATTCAGTACAAATTTTACCTAATGAGCCCCATCTAGTCACCCATATCTTCAGCATATAATGTGTTATATAATTCTCCACATTGACATTTAACCTCCCAAACACATGCTATTTTTCTGTATGTTCTTATCTAAAATGCACTGTATTGCAAAAGCAGAGAACAGTGTATTCCATGTATTTATAGTGGACAGGTCACTGTGATATATACAGGCTGACTGTAGATGGCTGTATTATTTCTAAACCAAATGCTATGTCCTGTGTAGAACAAAATTCTATTTTCATCACTGAGCTGTTCAAGGTATTCAAAACATGATAGAACTAGAAAAAAAAATATATGCTTGACTGCTTGGCTTTTTTAATATCAAGATCTGCTCTAACACAAAATAAATGTAAGAAGAGACAAACAGAAAATCTTTATTGCAAACACAAAATGATGTGTTTGAAATTAATGAATATACGGACATGCAAGGAAATTCTCATGCCTTCATTTGTTTTTTTGTCCTGAGGTTTTTCATTTTAAATCTACCAAAAATTTAACTTCAAATGTCTCTTTCTACTTTAAACAATCTGATGTAGCAAAAAATGTAAATGTATGGCTGTAAAACACTATCATCAGCAGGCCGGAACCTACTTTGGTCTCTCTTTTCTTAATCAAACATCTGGGAATCAAAAACATCTGTAGACTGACATGGAGTTAAGATTCCCTCTCTAAGTGTCTTTGGCAAAACCACATAGATAGGCTGATTATCTTGCCCTGAAATCACCCGAAAAGCAAAAAAGTTCCTTTCTGGAAATCAAGGGAATTATAAGAAATATCTTCAGAGATTAGAAACCATACATTCATCATGCAATTATTATTAAAATTTAAAAGTTTTATTCCCATTCCATTTCTAAGTGTATCTCAGATTGATCATCCTTTGTCCTATGTTACCTTGAAGCATGTTCTAATAGTCAAACATGCCAGTTTTAGGCTTATTATTCCAAGACTCAGGTTCAAATAATATCTGAACCTGATGGTATCTTCAGCTACCATCTATAATGTAGTATGTATATAGTTTCCTCTTTCTGCCTTGTACTGCTATCTCTAAAGAAAGTCTTGGCTATCCACTGCATCGCAACACATAATGAGAAATTGTAAAATGGTCACAAGCAGCAATTTAAGTTACAAGGCGCTTCAGGACACCTCCAAACGCTTGCATAAATGCACCCCTTGCAGGCTGTTTTTGCAAGAAAAAATGAACTCTTCAGTACTTGGGGTTCTTCTGTTCACATTCCTCCATGATTTTTAATGAAGGGCTGATGCCAAGCAAACGGCAGGTTTACAGGACTTTTCAAAACTTAAGGAAGAGATCTTTTGGACTGATCTCAATCGCGGGACAGAGATCCAAGCGTGCCTTGGGAAGCGAGGCGCTTGTCCCAGTGAGCGCGGCCGGGCTGCGGGGCCGGGCTGCGGGGCCGGGCTGCGGGGCCGGGCTGCGGGGCCGGGCTGCGGGGCCGGGCTGCGGGGCCGGGCTGTGGGGCCGCGCTGTGGGGCCGGGCTCAGTGACCCCATTGCTGGGGCTGACAAGCGGCCCGGCGGCCAGCACCCACCTGCGGCCGCCCAGAGCTGCAGCCGAGCACATGACTCCCTCCAGCAGGACGTTTTCCAAGCAGCTCTGAACCCGGCCAGCCGCTCCCAAGGAGCGATGGTACGGACTCACTTTAAATTACCTTCGTTTTAAGCCCCGTCCCCCCGCGCCTCACCACGCATTGCGTGACTGGTAACTACACACACTTTATGTAAATACAAATAGATCAGGCTTCCTCAAGGGCCGAAAGGCCCCGAAGAGATGCAAACCCTCCCTATTGCAAACAACCCCGGCGCCCTTCTGCTGCGGCCCAGCGCGGGTGGCGAGAAGCGGGCGCCGGCCGAGCCGCGAGGGCAGCCCCACGCTCGCCCTCTCCCTTCCAGCGGCGCCCCGCAGCCCCGGCGGGCACAGGCGGCCGGGAACGGGCACCGGGAGCAGGGAACAGCAACAAGGAGCAGGCGCCGGGCGGCCGCGGGCTCGGGCGCCTGCGCGGCGGGAGCGGGGCGGTGCCACCGCGCGTCCCCGCGGGCGGGCAGGGAGCCCTTCCCCTTCCCTTCCCTTCCCCGGGCCTCCCCCACCGCCTCCCCCTGCCCCGCGTCCCTTGCAGGGCGTCGGGCCGGCACGGGGGTCTGTGCGCCGCGCCGCGCCGCAGGGAGGGAGGGAGGGAGGCGAGGAAGGAGGGAGGCGGGGAGGGAGAGAGAGAGAGAGAGGCTGAGCCAGATCTTCATGCCACTGCAGGCAGCAGCAGCAGCAGGTAAAACCAGCCCCAGAGCATCTGCTCCCCTTCACCCGCTTGCCCCCCCCGTCCCCGCCGGCCGCCCCGCAGCCGCAGTGCGCCGCCCCGAGCCCCGGACCCCGCCGAGCCCCCTCCCCGGCCGGCAGTGGCAGCGGTGGGGCCGGGGGGGCGCCGAGGCCTGCGCGCCCCGCGCCGCCGCCGCTCCTCGGCCTCTCCCGCCCTCCTCCCGCGGGGTCCCGCCGGGAGCGGCGGCGGCCCGGGGCGTGCCGAGGGCAGGTGCTCCCCGGAAGGGAGCTGTGCAGCTAGAGCCTCGCTGCCGGGAGGTGAGAGCAGGGAGGGAGGAGGAGGCAGATTTGTCACAAGGTTTCCCTCTCTGGGTTGGTTTGTTGCCTTTTTTTTTTTTTTTTTTTTTTTTTTTTTTTTTTTTTTTCCAGAAATTGTTGGTTTTTCTGATGGCTGAAGGGGGAAGTTGAAGGTCTTCATGGTTATTTTATTTTATTTTATTTTTTCCCTCCAGGCCTTCAAAAAAGAATTTTTAGAAGCAGCTTGCCTTCCCTTCAGTTTTTCTGCCCCAGAGCCTCTCTACCTCCCTGTTCTCACCTACCTGACTCAGTCTGTGCTAGCTGTCCATTGCCATCAGTGGTAGATGTTTAACCATCACACATGTTTTTCTTTGGGATACCGCAGTTCCAGTGGTGTACAAGTTTGTATTTCTGTGTATGGGCTGCAATTAACACATTTTAGCTGTTTGAGAGTTTCATACAGTGAGATTGCTGTACTGTACCCATCAGTAGCTCAGTTTAGCTACATGCCCTGTGGTATTACACATCCTGGAGGCTTTATGGTTTGCTTTTAAGAGACAGTTGTTCCGTCATGCTGGCATAACATCACTTTGGTGATACACTCATGAAAGAGGTATACATATGAAAGAATCATGTACAAAATGTACTGGGATGGCACTTAGGAGAAAAGAATACACTTCTAGCTCTGTGGCTCAAGCTCCACAGTATCTGTTCTCTACTTGACTGTGTAGTCCTGGTTACCTTCCCTTACAAAGCTCTGAAACTTGGTTTAAAAGCACCACATAAGTCTTATTTCAGACTAAAGAAACTTCATTAAAGTTCTTATATGTCAGTTCTGTTACTTGTCACACATTAGTTCAGCTACTGACTGATAATACTTACTCTGTGGAAGCTAAAGATTCCAAAATACATTCCAATTATACATGGGCTGATTTTTGTTATTGAAAATATTTTTAAGAATTTGATGTTCATGAAATATTCAGTTAAATTGTCCTAGATTCCACCTCTCTTTAAATCACCATCCAGTGTTACTTTGGCAACTCAGAAGCTGAAGTACTGTAAGATCTAAAACTGGACAATAAGAAAATTAAATTGTGGGTGATAATAATTTCTGGTTTTGAAACCAGTCCTTTTTGTTTTTTCTGTTAGTGTAGTAGCTGTAATTGTGAGTTAACACAATTGTGATTTTCAGTTGTCAGATTGTTTTAATTTTTTTTTACTGACACATGTGGCCCATGTTTGGCCTAAATGCTGTACCCTTAAGAGTCATATGGATGTATATAACTAGTAGCGATTGCTGAAGTTGTTAAAATTGATACTGTGTTGAAATAAGTTCAGACTGTCAGGTAAACAAACAGAGCTTAATTTCAAATAAACTGGTGAATTTCAAAACTTTTTTTGATATATTTTCTTACTTGAAATTGGCAACTTTGCTATTGTATCAATAACAGGAGCTGTATGGGCTGTGAACCTACCATGGTGAATTTCAGTACATAGCAAAGTATGAGAACATGAGCAATTGCTAGATGTGTAAGTGCATACTGGAAAGAGTGCATTTTTTCCCCCACTATATTTCATGATGGCTGCAAAATTTAGGCTGCAAAACTACAGATATGATAAATTCCTGTGAAAACTGAACATTTGAAAATATACTAATGGCATCCTTTTGTCAGTGAGATGAAAACAAGAGGTTGCTCTCCTCTTGTACTGATAGCTTTGTTCAATGATTAATTAAACTGATGGGATTCTTACATGTTTTTCTTCATTTCACCCTCTCGTAAATCTGAGAAAATACAGAAACTGGATGTTTACAGTTTTTCTGTTTAAACTGCGATATTAGCAAAGCTCACTTGCCACAAAAAAATTGGTTCAGAGGTTTTCTGAAAGTACTCTGCCACCTGTGAGAAGGGCACTTACCTTTGAGAAATGTAAGTGAAAACATTCCTCTCATATTTTTCCTTCCTTACATAACCATGTTGGCTTTACTTGAACATTGTGCTTTTCTCTTTTGTTTGCTCTTGAATCTTTTAGACTTTGTTACCTTCTACTGATGTGCAAGAAAAATGTGATTTCATAGAAATGTGTTATACATTCTCTGCCTGCCTATGATTTATGCTAATGTAGAGATCATCTTTGCTGTCTCCAGGTTGTTGTTGCTATTACAACTTCATTTTTCACTGGGGAAGGGCTGTGCAAAGAACTGGTTTACACTTTGCCCTGAAAGGAATTCTGTTGATGAAGTCTTAGAAAGTTTACTTTGCGCTCCATCCTTAGGAGTTTTATCTTAAACTGTTAGGTATGCTGCTGTAATTGACAACAGCTGTTGCTGAGAATTGTAGAGGATAGACAGTTTCTAAGATAATCAGTTCCTAGTCCATTGGAGGCTTTGTTGATTAGCACGTGTAAGAGCATTTTGGATCAGGAGCCAGTGATGTCTGCTGAGTGCAAATGTGGTATGTTATCTAAACTGTTTAACTTAGGCAGTACACTGCTCTGAAGCAAATAAGCTGTAGGTTTTGTGTGCTTTTTCATCTGGCTCAGGAAAGGGCCCGAAGCAGTTCAGTCTGTAGTCTGTAAAAACATACATCTTTGGCTGATCTGCACTTTCAGAGGAGGAGGACTGTTAAACACGATAGAATGAGTTGCTTGACTGTGTTTGGTTGTCACGTTAGTGAGGCTTGAGCTCTAGTTTTGACTTCCAAAAGGCATAGCTGGTACCACTTCCAGTTTTTAGAGAGGTTATTACTGTGGTGTGTGTTATGTTTAAGAATGTCTTTATCACTTAACCAAGTGACATTATTTTTCTGATGCTGCAACTCCTGTGATCGACTATTTCCACAAAAAGGACTTGAAAATTATGTAGTTTGAGGGCCCCCATTATAATCTAGCAATTCCTGCTCTTTTTAATGACACTGAATAGAAAAAAGCATGGTTTCTCTGAATCTTCTGTGAATCCATGTGTGACAGTCCTTGAGGAGAACCAGTTGACCATATTTGTACTGTGACAGCAAGAGCCAAGCTGGAGCAGTTAGTCAAACTACATCTGGACCTTGGAGAAGAACACTGAATATTTAGCATTTATTTTGGATAAAAGTTGATGAGTTACCAAACAGAATATAAATAGGTATTCTGCCTCTGTTAATGCTTAGTTGTAGATTTCCCAAAAGCACTGACTCGTAACTTGACCTTAAGTATCTTTGGAAATAGTTGGAAAATACTAGGAAGAATCAGGTGTTACTGATACTGAGTTGAACGCAACAGAAATGAGACAGTACCATGGTGTTCTATTTAAAAACCCTCAACATTATCCTTCTGTTTTATTTAATTTGGAGGTCTTTTTGTTCTGTTAATGGGCTGACAAATCATTCCTTTAGGTTTATTAAAGACCGTTACTACCATGCTACTAATTAATCTGCTTGGGTATGTGAGAAGTTCATGTGCTTTCTGAAGTTGACTTACATTAAGTACTGCATCTATCTTAATACATGAGCATTTCACCTTAAATGCATTACAGCATCAGTTTTTGTCTCAATGGGTTTGATTTCTGAACTTCTGGTGGGCTAAGCTTTTTTATTTATTTATTTAATTATTTTTTTTTTGAAGTGTATCAAGATACTGAGAATCTCCCATTTTCTTTTCTGGATGACTTGTTTCAATGATTCATCTTTGCCACTATTTAAAAATAAGGCATGCAATTATTGTTTGAATACATTTGAATGCATCTGTCGTCCCTTAGTTCTTGTTATCTCATCTGAATTCTCTGTCATATCAGACTGCCTTAAACTTGATTCGTCCCTTTGACACTGTGTTTTCATTCCCCTGCATAGTGGCAGTCCCTAGCATTTAAAGACACATACAGATTTTACAATACATAGTTTTAAAAGAGCATCATCATATCAAAGATTTTCTGGGCTGACTACTCTAGGACTCTGAGATAAGTTTAACAAGTATGCTGATTTAAAATGTTTTTCTCACAATGTTTTTTAACATCTGATCTGGAACATCTGCCTAACAAATGATTTGGGAGGAAAATCAATATAATGTGATACAATTATACCATTTTGAATCTTTCCAACTATAGAATGAAAGTATTTATTGACTATTTTTGAACTGTCCTTACAATTTTTAACACTTGTGCCACTTCTGTGTAGTTATGGGCCTCTGTTTGTTACCAACACCCTTAGTGGTATCATGGGTGGATGTTTTGTGTCTCTCACTTTCTACACTCTGCAACTGTAGTTTATATTGATGGTGATCCAGCCTCTCCTGTTCTAAGTTGTTGATCCTGATTATTTTTTTAAGTTACTTTTTAAAAAAATAAATCAGGTTTTGAGAAACTAGGCTGAGCTGTAGCCAAAACTGTACAAAATTCATCATTTTTCTAGCTGTAGAATTGCCTGACCAAAGATAAAAACCACCAGGGAAGTTTCTGTTTTCATGTTTTTCTGTCTTAAGATTTTTTATTCCCTATTAATTTTGTTCATAACACTTTCTAGCTTCTAAAGGTTTGAAAACTCAGGAATATGAGCATCGTTGTACATTGTATCTTTATATAAAATTTAGTAATCTCTATCTGTGTAATTTAGTCATGATCAGTAATTCTTCGGCTATGCCCCATGTCTACTCCAGTGACTTACTTATTGTGGCTATTATAATGGGTTATATGATAATTCCTCTGGTTATGCCGAGTGCTGTTAGAAAACTGTTGCTAGTAATTTTTTTTAAAACGGGTGTTACTACTGTTGACAGCTTAAGATCCTTAGATACTAGATTTCAGTATTAAAGATTTCAGTTTGACCTTTCTCTTTCACCATATTAAAAATAGGGCTTACAAAAAAAAAATCATGCTGTTCTCTAGTTTGAGCTGATGGTCTGTAATAGATCTCTACTATCACCATCTTCTGAGTGAGCTGTTGTACTTAATCTTTAGACCCACCTCCACTCAGAATCATTTGGTTCTGCGTTATCAGGTAATGATAACGGTTCTTGAAACCTGGATTGCACCTGCTTAATACTTAATGCTATTTTCATGTAGTCTGGGTTTTACACAAGTGGGCCTTTGGTCTTTTCTTGTTGGGAAGAAGTACAGTTGTATGATGCACATGGAGAATAGACTTGAATTTAGGGAAGGGATGGAAATTTTTGAAAGTTTTAAAGAATATTTCTGGAACTGTAGAAGTAAATTTTTTGCATTTAGACTTTACTGTAATGTTAATGTAAGAATTGTAGCTGCTATCAGATGAATTGTCATCCAGGTTATTGTTTTGTGACTTAGTGGCCAACAGCAGATGTTTTAAATGAAGTTACAAAAAACTTCCCAATTGTGGATTAAGTGCCATACCATGGAGCTCCTCAAATTCTTGTCAGTTTATAAGGGTTTACAATGCTGACCCTGAGTTTTGTTAGCCATAATAATTTTCTTGTCAATAGTTAATTTTATATAGGTGGATGTTTTCATTATCCATGGTAATATGTAGTTATTTTACAAATTTTACAATGCTGTGTTTATAATCTACCTTCCCAGAGTCATGCTCAGGACTCTTTCCTCAATTCTTAAAGAGCAGTTTAGTGCTCAGTCATTACTTGAGCAACACTGATAATCATTTCTTATCTGCTATGCTTTAGATGTGTCAACAAGCAGTTTGATTTGCCAGCATGCTGGCCATTTAGTTATATTTTTTAGCTTCATTTATTTAACATAGTGTTGATGAAGATGGTTGTATTCTGGATCCTGATATTTTCCATAAGCAGTGGTGGATGTGAACAGTGGCTCCTGCATCCAATATTGTATGCATAAGCACACTTTCCTCAAGCCTCTTTTTTTCCTACCTGTCATTGTTCAGAGTAATGCAACATTTATGTCTGGCGAAAGATCTGCCTATATTTTACTGATTGAAGTCTGACAAGCTGCAGTGTTGAAAACTGTAGTTGTATTTTCCGATCTTCCCCAACTGATTATTTCAAAATTAATATTATTCTCTTTAAAAGTTACTAGTTTTTTTTATCAGCTCTTCTTTCAAGGTTTTTGTCAGTGTTCCCACTGACCTTTCCCATGTAAGTTGGACCTCTTTTAAAACTAGAGACTTTCAAGCCTTAGGTGGTATGTTTCATGTTTATTTCATTATCATGCTTGTATCAGCATGCTTGCTTGCAGTATAAAACTGAATAAGAGGATCCAGTGTCAAGTTGATACTTTGATTTCTTGTACCTTGTTATTAACTAAACTTTATCTGGATTATTCATGACTAATGTTTAGTAGTTTTGCAGAGCCTTTCATCTATATATGAAAATAGCATTAATAATTTTCAGTGAGAGGAAAGTGGCTTATTCAAGGCCAAACAACAACTCAAAGGAAAAGATTCAGTAAACCCAGATTTTATACTATCTCATCACTGGTAATACAGATGTGCATTGTAAAATACTGAAAAATCTTAAATTTTAAATGCATTGGTTAAATGGGAGAAATGAAAAGTAATTTAGACATGTTAAATAGTAAACAGTGTTTGGTAAGTAGAGTGAAAGTGTAGATGTAATAGAAAACCTGCTGTATCTGTTCTGATCAAGATACAACTCTGACCTCAGCAACTTCAGAGGAGGACCACAAAGACAACACAGAGAGCTGGAGCACCTCTCCTGTGAAGACAGGCTCAGAGAGTTTGGGCTGTTCTGCCTGGAGAGGAGAACACACCAGGGATGCCTTACAGCAGCTTTCCAGGACTCAAGGGGAGAGGAATTTTTTTACAAGGGCATGCATTGCATGGGACAAGGGGTGATGGCTTCAGACTGCAATAGGGTAGCTTTAGACTAGTTATTAGGAAGAAATTCTCTATGATGAGGGTGGTGAGGTACTGGAGCAGGTTGCCTAGAGGAGCTGTGGATGTTCCCTTCGTGGATGTTCCCTTCATGGACGTGTTCGACATCAGGCTGGGTGGGCCCTGAGCAGCCCCGTGTAGTGAAAGGTGTCCATGCTCAGGGCAGGAGGGATTTGAACTAGATGATCTTTTACATCCCATCTGACCCAAACCAGTTCTGGGTTTCTGTGATACAAGGAAAATAGATCTAATGTTTATGGGACAAATGGAAGCAAACATTTAGTATACTTCTCTTCATGTATATCTGATAAGCTATTTGATGATTGTGCTGGGAATGATAATGACATTATTAATTTCTTTCTGTTAGTGAGCCTAATGGCTCTCTGCTGATAGTCATGTTTGTTTTGTATGTCTCACTTCCTGTAAAACTTACCTATGCTTTCAGAACAGTGACTTGGGCACCTGCAGAATATACAGCTTGTTACTTTTGTCATCACTGCACACTTAAAAAAATATGTGGGAGACTTGCTTTGTTTTCAGTTATTCATGAGACAGTAGCATAGTGTTTCACCTCCTTTGGGCCTGACTTATTTTGAATTCACATCACTTAGACTTAAACCTGTGATGCTAATAAATATACACATTTTAATAAATTCAAATGTGTAACCGGGCAATTCTTACAGATACCTATATAGTTTGGTTTTCTCAGACTAAAACTGGTGCTGCTTGTGACAATACCTTTTGAAGTTCATTATACCCCATAACCTTTATGTGCAATGTGTTGAGCAGTCTAGGCTAATGGGACAAAGATTTGAGCTCCTTTGAGCTGTAGATTTTCACTGTAGATTCACATTTGTATGTAAAACTTACGCTGGTTCTTTCTGCCAGTTTTACTGCTTCATGAAAATATGTAGCAGATAGTTTTGAAGATTTTCTTTTATTTTCAAGTATGCAAAAATCTGGATACCTGTAAGTTTAATTTTTGTGGCTGGGTGAAAGAACAGTGAGTGAGAGCAAGCAGAGGAAAGTGCAACAGGCAGGAAGTTGCTGACTTCCTGTAATAAGAGGAAATTCATATCCCAGTCAGTGGAAAGGTTTTTTCCAAATATGAGTGATGTATGTTCATCATGCATAAAACACATTTAAAGCAATCAGTCAGAAGTTGGTGACTTGAGAAATAAAACCAAAGGAATAAAAAACCTATCATTTTAGATTATTGAAGTGTGTGCATTATAGTTAGGACTTGTTAAATTTTTTTTTTAAAAATTTCAAAGGTAGCAGCCAGTAAGAATTAAATGAGTACATTTTATGAATGAGGGTAAGTTTCACCCTTTTTTTTTTGTGAATTTACTTCACAGTTTTCTGGAGAAACACATCATCATGAAATGCCCTTTGGAATTTTATGTTGGTACTTGGTGTATTACTTTAAGTAAGTTTATTTCAGGCAGTTCTCTTTTCAAACTAAAAATTCATTCCTATTTAGATTTGTGAAAAAAACCTGTAATATAAATATATACATATTTATAAATTATATAATGAATTTATATTATATATTATAAATAAATATATATAAATATATGTATATTTAAGTATATCTATAAATATAATATGCAGTATAAATACTGTACACTTGGTCTCTTTCTCATGAGATTACCTTCTGTAGTCAGGGTCAGTTTCACCTAGTAGAAGGTTATTTTGATTTTTGAATTTTTGCTATAGTCTCAGCTCTTATTCATTATACTTCCCATGAGTCTTGAATTGCAGATTGCTTGATTTAGGTGCAAGATGATAGTTGAGGCTCCACTGCAAGTCAGGTAATTGGGAAGAGATTTTAAGGAATAGATGGAATGAGATATGTATAAGGCCGGTTGTGCTTGCTGAATTTTCAGCTGATTGCCAACTGCTTGTGGTCCCTTTCATACTACACATCTTTCAGAAATGTATATGGACCCAGGCAGATAGCTGATTGCTTTTAGTTCCCACCTTTGACCACCGAAGTTCATGGCTGATTTGACACACCTTCAACATACAATGTCAAACTTCAGTTTGCAGAGATGGAAAAGCTTCCCAGTGTTTTGTTTCTTATAACTTTTATCTTGAGCCTTAAGTACATTCTTCGGGATGAAGTGTGGGGTATTAAGTACCTGAAAAGAAATGAAGCACATATTGGACAGATATAAGCTAATGTTAATTCTTAATAGCCACAGTGATGGTCAGTCATCTATTTGGTGCAGTCATGCAGTCTTTACCCACAGATTCAGAATCAGTTTATCACAAGATTCAGTCCTTACAAAACTGAGCATGGAGGAACGAAGGACAGTAGCAGCTACTGTCACTGAACAGAGCTCCACTTTGACATTTTGCACAGCTTGCATAGATTGAGGTACACATACACAATAACTGTACAGGCACTGTCAGCTGTTGCATATCCTGCTGAGATCCTATGTTACTTTATTGCACTCCTGTGCACTCTGAAGTCTCAGTGATTGGAGAAAGTCCTAACTTGCTTTTGATTATGTTAAACATTTTTGTTCTGGTCTTCAGTGATTTCTTGATAAACTGTCAAAATTCTTGTATATTAGATGAAAAATATGTATTTCTTTCCTATAAGTCAATATTCAAGTATTCAAAACTGACATATGCCAGGAATAAGAGTGTTAGAACTGTTGCTGTTTCATTGCTGTTGGGGGATTTTTACATTAATTTACAGTAATAGTGTATGATCAGTCATGGTTATAATTTCCACTGTGAGTAGTTTTATCTGAGAAGAGGGCAGATGTGGGCTGAGTGAACATCATTTTACTACTTGTAACAGTTTACCCAGATTGGGATAAAAGTGTGTTGTTAGACTCATGCTATAATTTTTGTATGTTGACTGGAGTGCTTAGTCTTGTAGAGCTGCTGTTAATTATCATTTAGTCCCTAAGCATGTTAGATACCTCCTAATACAGATAGTCAATCTTTTGCCAGTGAATTTGAATTAGCTTTCAGTGATACTTGGGGTAATCTTGCATTTTCTGTTATGCTTAAAAGCTTCAGACTCATACTGTCCTCTTCCAGAAGTAATGGATTGGCCTAGGTCAAGACATATGAGCTTGAGAAAGAACAGTGCATGGATAGAAAGTGGATAAGAAGGACTTAAGCCAGTAGGTTTAAGATTAAAACCTTCAGTATAAAGCTTATTAACAGGCATTGAATAGTCTAATAGTCTTTTGTATTTTCCTTTTTTTTTTTTTTTTTTTTTTAGCAAAGAGCGTTAATCTTAGATCTCTATTTCCTTTTGCACTTTTAATTTGCCCTAATGCTTGCAGCCATGGACTTTCCTAAGCATGAAAGAAGCTAGCATTCTTTTAAGATTCCAGCTTCTGGAAACACGGAATAAAATCAAACCCAATGACACAGAAAGTGTGTCTTGAGCTGACCATTACTCTTTTTGTTTGTTTGTTTTTTGTTGTTGTTTTTTTTTTTTACAGAGTATCTCTCAACATTTTGTTTGCCTGATTTTCGTGCATGTCAAGCACATGCGTCTGTGTTTTCAAGCCGTGAGGAGATCCAGCTGCAACAGAAATAATTGTAGGGTGGTGGTGTGGTTTAACCACAGTAGGCAGCTAAGCACCACGTAACTGCTCGCTAGAAAATAAATGCGGGCAAGGAAGAACAAATACACTGCAAGTAAAGGTACAGCATTAGGTATGGAAGTATATTGTACTGGCTCACTATATTTGTAGTAGTAGTGGAAGAGGCTTCTACAGGGGTTTTTACTCATGTTGTCTTCTATTATTGTATAACGGTATGCAATGCTAAAGATGCAAACAAGAAGAATAATGTAAAATTGCTGATGAGAAGCTTATTCATTCAAGAGGACTTTCTTTACAGTTATTGAAAACTTGGACAACCAGTGAGATGAGCATTTTAGAAACTGCACTGCATGGATTGACTGGGAGGCAGGTTGAATCTCATGAGTAAGTGGAGTAAATGACAATTTTTGGTGCGTAGGCACATTGACTGTTGTACATATAGGTCTTACACAAAACAAGAGCAACAACAAAGTTTCAGATGACATCTGAATATATTGGGAGATGAAGAGGAGCTGATGTAGATCTTGTTTTGAGCCTGAGTGGTAAAAATGGTGACAGAGATATATTTAATACTGAGAGGAGAAAGTAGTCAAGGATTTCTCATTTTTCTCAAACATTCAATTTACTTCAGAAATAAATACATCTGTTGCAGTACATTACATTAAGCTGACACTCTTTCTGATGTGCTCAGTATACTATCTACACTATTTCATCATAAGAAAAAAATACTCAAGTTGCCAGCAAGTCTCTAAATTGCTAATATGGTATTTCAGCTAATGTTTCTTACTTGCTCTGAACAGACAACTCTCAAAATTATTATTCAGGTTAATTTCAGAGTAAGGGAAGGTTGGGTAGCCATTTCATTTTTTCAGTGTGAAAGAATTTATCATTCAAAGTTTGGAGTTACATTTTGCAATGATTTCATCATTGCAATGTATCCTGAACTGACAGCAATAAATTAACTGACATTTCACTTGAGACTAATTCCTGTCCACAATAAGAATTTTGCTTGGTGAAATGTTATAGCCATGCCAATTTTTTTCTTGTTCATTTTGCTTAGTTTTGAAGGAAGTGAACTTGTCAATTCCAGAATTTTGTTTTAGTAGCTAGTAGTGGGTTTTTCATGATTCATTGTCATGTCTTTTTATAGCATCCACTGGATACTGTGGCTTTCCATGTAGTCCCTCTTGATATACTAACCTCTTTTCCCTAACTTGAGATACATTTCTGTAGTTTCAGTAACTTAACAGAATGTTTCAAAGTGTTTTTACTTTCATGTGACATTCGCCTTTTTCTGAGGCTGAGGCCTCAGAAACTGTCAATTCCTCTTAAAGTCCCTGCCACCGTTGTGATACAGTGACTTGAAGTCACAGGTAAAAGATGACAGTGAAGTGAAAATGAAATGCAAGTAGACTTTCTAATTGCCTGTACAGGTAAACAAATGAAAAAAAAAAAAAAAAAAAAGTGGTATCTGTCATCTTGCATAAATGAGAGAAGGTTTCTCTTCCATGCTGGACATTTGCTTTTGTATCTTCCTTTCAGAGCTCTAGCTGTGCCATCCATCTTCTTTAGTGTTTCTGAAGTGGACTGTCTTAGAGCTCGAAGTTCAACACCCTGCTGTAACCTCTCTTGTTTATGACAGCTGGTCACAGATCATCTGACCGCCTCAAACTGTGCTAGGCATTACTGCTTCCATGGGAATGTATAAATTACAGCAGTCCTTGAAAGACTAGTTATTTTATTAATACTGTGATAGAAGGAAAAAACTAAACAAATAAACCCACAAACTCTCTGTGTCCTAAGCTGACCTGGCCTCTTGAAGAGAAATGCTTTGTGACATCTCAGATTGAGGTCTGACATTGAGTTAGCTGTCCCTTATTAGTGATGCAGCTGCATCTTGATGGTGGAATGGCTCTAGGTGTAGAGGGCAGGACAATGATAAGGCAAGAATAAAAGGGATGCCCATTTGAACCTTAATTTGAAATGCCTTTCTGCAGAAATAACCATGTTGGTAACCATGAGAGGCTTCTCAGTGTCTGCCCTATTGTACACCTTCTGATCCCACCAAATGACATTTGGCAGGAAAGCTAAAAGGAAATGTTTGTCACCAAGTATAAGCAAATAAACCCCAATATTGTACTAGGTTGGAATAGATACATCTGAATTTAGTCCCAGTCTCTTGACTATGCACAAAAGAAGTCTTAGACTCAATATGGCTTAGAACAATCACCCTCACTTTGTTCAGTTGGATGTCCTCTGATCGTGTTCTGCCCAAAATTTAAGTCTCTTTTTGCTTTGATTTTTTAATTATACACCTGATTATCACTCTTTTTAATGTTCAGTAAGGCTGGCATAAGGACAATTGGTTATGTGTTACTGACTAAGAAAAACATTTTTCATTCATTAATTGAAATACTCATACATGTACTTAATTTGACCACTCAGCTGTGGTGGATCTTATGTCAGTCAGTGACTTGCTTATGATAGTTCATAAAATGCGTTTCAAGTACTGCCTGTTCTCTTAATTCTCTAGAGAACTAAAAAAAAAAAAAGTTATTTTTTCATTTACATCTCTTTCATAAAGCTTAATTCTCTTAATTCTCTAGGTTCTCTTAATTCTCTAGAGAACTGAAAAAAAAAAAAAATAAGTTTTTTTTTTCATTTACATCTCTTTCATAAAGCCATAGTAGGTGCTGGGAGACTTTCAATATTTAGTCAGTATAAGAGGTTCTGTGCATACATATAAGCATTTTAGAATTCTGTTTCAGATATGTAAACCTTATCTATATGCATACTATTATAAGCAAATTATCTCTTTGCTTTCGATGAATCTTGATCTTGAGAAGGTGTGTCTGGAGCATTCAGGCCAGAAAACTGCTGCCATTCCTAAACACCCCGAAATGTACATACATGGGGAAAAAAGCCAAGTATGACTATTCTGTTCAGCACATGGGCCTTCTGTACCTACACTGGTACTGCTGCAATAGGTCATCAGGAATTTCCTACAGTCCTGTAGCTGGGCTACATTTATTATCAGAGAAAGATTCTTCACCCAGAGAGGCTGTGCACTGGAATAGATTCCTCAGGGATGTGGTTACAGCACCAAGCCGTAACCAACCTGACCAAGCATTCAAGAAGTGTTTGGACAGCACATGGTGTGATTCTTTGTGTGTCCTGTGCAGGGCCAGTGCATCAGTGCATTGGACTCAGTGATCCATGTGGGTCCCTTCCAACTCAGGATATTCTATGGTTCTGTGATTCTAAACTAAAGTCTGCTTGTTAGGCATTGCTAACCTCAGTGACTGATTTGTGGATGAAGACAATGTTATGGCAGCTGGTTCTGTATTCCAGCTAATGAAATTGTCTGTTCTTAGATTTGAACTGTGGGAGCACAACAAAGTTTTGAAGTTCACAGAAGTAAAAATAAATTAGACCTTCATTTATTAAGAACTTTTTCTCTTAGTTTTAATTCTATGTCTTACTCACTTGATCAGGGTTCTAGTCAGTGAAGTGAGAATTTTTATTCAAGGAGCCTCTAGTTCAGCATGTGGAATAAATGAGGATGAATGAATAACTAGGGCTTTGAATGGTTACCAACTAATAATTAAACACACAGCTATCTTGATAATCTTCTAATGATGTAGGCTTCACATCATCTTGTCATGTGACTAGTAGATAGAGATGCAGCAGATTTATCTTTTTTAAGATGATGTAAAATTTTTATTCAAAGTGTAGCTCTTTTGACCCTGAAGATAATCCCTTATAATAAAAAATGTTAACTTTGCATTACATTTTCTAAGTTGATGTATTTTACATTAGTAAAAGTACAGAGGATTGGTAAATGCAAGATATAAAAATTGCATGGGCATTATTCCTGCTGTTTATGATTGACTTGGCTTTGTGTTTAGATTCTGGATTTTAACTGACCTCATTAGGTAAGCTATTTTCTTTTTACAGTATTATTTGCATTGTGTGTGTAAATTTAAGGTTAAAAAGTGTAAATTTAAGGTATTCATCTTGAATGCCATCACTTGACATGCACGGGACAACCTCATCATCAGACCTAGCCAGCATGAGTTTATGAAAAGGCAAGTCCTATTTGGCTGACCTGATCTCTCCTTATGACAAGGTGACCTGCTTACTGGATGAGGGAAAGGCTGTGGATGTTGTCTAGCTAGACTTTAGGCCTTTGCCATTGTTTCCCACAGCATTCTCCTGGAGAAACTGGCTGCTCATGGCTTGGATAGGCAGATGCTTCACTGGGTAAAAATGGGCTGGCCGGCCAGAGAATGGTGGTGAATGGAGTTATGTTCAGCTGGTGACAGATCACAGTGGTGTCCCCAGAACTCAGCAGTGGGACAAGCCCTGTTTAATACCTTTATCAAGGGTATGGATGAGGGGATGGAGTGTACCCTCAGTAAGTTTGCAGCTGACACCATGTCGGGCAGGAATGTTGATCTGCTGGAGGGTGGGAAGCCTCTGCAGGGTGGTCTGGACAGGCTGGATTAATGGGCCAAGGCCAATTGGTTGAGGTTCAACAAGGCCAAGTTCCAGGCCCTGCCCTTGAGTCACATCAACCCAGGCAGTGCTGCAGGCTGGGGCAGAGTGGCTGGAAAGCTGCCTGGAGGAAAAGGACCTGGGGATGCTGATTGACTACAGCTGATCATGAGGCAATGTGTGCCCAGGTGGCCAAAAAGGCCATTGGCATCCAGGCCTTTATCAGCAATAGTGTGGCCAGCAGGATGAGGGCAGTGATTGCCACCCTGCACTCAGCACTGATGAGGCCACACCTTTTCTTGTCCTGTGTACAAGAGACATGTTGAGGTCTGGCGTAAGTCCAGAGAAGGACAGGGAAGCAGGTGAAGAGTCTGGAGTACAGAGGGGTGGCTGAGGGAGCTGGGGTTGTTTAGCCTCTAGAAAAGGAGGTTCAGGGGAAACCTTATTGCTCTCTACAACTACCTGAAAGGAGGTTGTTTGCAGGTGGAGGTTACCCTCTTCTCCAGGTAAAAAGTGACAATACAAGAGGAGACACCCTCGAGTTGTACTAGGGAAAGTTTAGGTTAGGTATTGGGAAAAATTACTTAACCAAAAGATTTGTCAAGCATTGAAATAGGCTCCCTGGAAAATGGTTGGGTCACATCCCTTGAAGTATTTAAAAGATGTGTGGATGTGGCACTTGGGAACATGGTAGATTGGGTAGTGTTAATGGTTGGATTTGATGATCTTAAAGGTCTTTTTCAACCTAAGCAATTCTATTCTGTTAAAATGAAATGTTTGTAATGGCAAGTATTCTGGATAGGTAGCCTATGCCATCTTTTTCTGGAAATATATGATGTCATGAAATTATTTTACTATCAAGTATTGTGTAGCATGCTGTGCATTACTGAAAACAGTTCTACTGTTGGTATAGAGTATTACTTCAGTGAATTATTCTTAAAACCTTTTTCACTTCACAATATTCTTTTCTGTTTCTATAATTTTAGAGGATTTCTGTTGTCTTGCTCTGCTGTTCCGAAGGCATTTGTCTGTTACCAAAATTAATTGATCTGACAGGGGTCAGAGGAAATATCTGTTGGTTGCCTGCATGGTTTTGCTCCATGCCAAGCAATACTCCTGTTATCATTATGAATTCTTACGTAAAATGGATAATAAAGTGCTGGTACAGCTAAGTGAAGCAATTCATTACTTTCCAGATGCTTACTAAGCACTTAGTTCCTGAATATTGGGGTCCTGAGCTTCTGGATGCTTAAGATTTGTTCCAGGAAGACAAAATTGATTTGTACTTGTAAGTCCTGAGTGACTTCACTGTTGATGTCAGTGATGGAAATACTTGCAGCTAAATAAACTTGAACTGACCAATATAGTTAAAATCAAGATAAATTTACTGGAGGTGAGAGGTGGGAAGAAGAGATTGTGCAGCAACTGGTTAAATTAAACTATTGTCTGTCCAGTGTTTCTGGCTCTGATTCCAGTCATTAACTTAATTTCTGCTGTTACTCTTCTGTGGGGGTTATGATGTCTGCAGTATGTAAAAATTAGTTTCTTTTGTATGGGTTAAAATTTTACTTCAAATAAATTTATGTCTAAAATTAGAATGTAAACATTGATGAATCTGATTTTTAATGAGTAGCAGCAGAAATCTTAATAAATGCTCTATAAAATTACACTGGACCATACATTGAGAGGGACTTAGTGAATATAGACTTCTTAAAAAAGGAATGAGAAGACTTACGTAAGATATAGGTGGTCATACTAAGAATCACTTCTGAAAAGTAAACACACAATTACCTTTATTTAAATTAAAAGCATAGAGTCATGTGTCTTAAGGCTGTTAGTATTTAAATGGGATAAATTTTTGATTCTGATCTGTGTCATTGAGGTGTTTTATCTTGAAGTCTTGTGGGTAGCACTCCAATTTCCATGCGACTAATAAAATACAGATACTCTGGAGTTTAGCCATTGAACAAATACGAATTATTGTTCAGATTTAGATAGTGAAAGAAAACATGGATTAAAAGCTGGACAAAAATTTGAGAGTATCTATTATTAAGAAGGATTGATACTGGAATTTAGGTGTGAGAAGAATAAATAAGATTAGTCAGGAAAACCAGTCCTGTGGTTGCTTATGGGCCTGGGTCATAGACATTTGCCTTGCTAATGCTTTTTTAGTGTGATTAAAAACTTCCAGAGCTCATGACATCAAAAAATTCATTGTGTGGAAAAAACTAAAACATTCCTTATTGTTGGCTTCAGTGTTATGTTTGGCTTTGAAGAAACTGACTTGTTTTACAGTTTCAGTCAAAGATCAACGCAATCATTTGAGCCTTGACTTTCTCTTCCAGGAGTCTGACAGAGCTGGCGGCATTTTCGTCTGTCAGGCTTTTGTTGTTTAAAATCAACTCTTTGACTCACTGACACTGTAATGAGGAGTAAACAAGCCCTATTTCTTTGCGACAATTTGTAGTATGTTTTTAGTGGCTTCTGAATTTAGCAGTGCTGGTTTAACAGTTGTTAAATCATGTAGCTGTAGTAAACTTCTTTACTAGTGGTAATAATTGAGTTGAAGAAATTAGTTTCACAGTCCCCTGTGGAGGGGTTTGTCTTTGGTCCTGGTATTGTTGGCTTTGGCCCTCCACTGCTACCTGTCTGCTTCCTTCAGAATACCATCTTGCCAGTTCTCCTCTTTCATTTAACCACTACTTAGTGGTAACAGGATTTCAAGCGTCCTGCTTGGCCTTTTGTCCCAGTGATAAATGTGTTAGATAATTGCAGGACCACCTGTGCTTCTGATCAGCTACATGAATGAATATTCTAATATCAGAGGCTTAAAAATATGTCTGAGAATAGGTACTCAGTTGTACAGTTTAGAGGATATGGTGTTGCTGAGAACCAAAGATTTAAATTTCAGGTAATTTCTCTAATTAGAGAATGTAACTGTGATGTCTCTTAAAATGAAGTTAAGAGTTAACATTTACAAGTATTGATACTATGTAGCAGATAAATAAATATCGGAAGCCTTCTGGATATTTGATGTTAAAAGAGAAGACAGAGCTTTGTGTCTTGCAGAACCTACAATAAAAATAAATCCAAAAAGAAAATTATGTAATTCAAGATTACATTGATTTTATTCTGTGTTCTAACCAAAGAAATGTTATTTTTGTTTACTTCTTGGTTGCTTGCTGTCTATTCAGCATGCAACTTATTCTTCATTGATGAGATTTTCCAGCAGACCTGAAGGTTATGAGAATTAGGTAGCAAGAGTTAAAGGCAAGTTATGTTGGCATAATTATTTAAGGAAATTTGAGTCTTGTATTCCACATTCCATCTGGGATGAGCTAAAGCATTCTTTCCATGATTTTTCAGTACTTTTATACAGCCATTAATTAATGTTAAAATCTATCACCAAATTAAATTGTGTATTCAGAATATCAACAGGTTACCTGCTTATTTATCTGGAAAATGATGTAGCTACCCTTCACTGGGATTTTATTGTAAAGTTTTATATAAGGAAGTAATAATCTCTTCGGGATGAAGAGAAAAACCTTCTTCTAGACATCTTCCAAGGTTAATATATTGAAATTGGTCTGAGGTAAATTAACCGTGTTTGTTTCTTGATTTGAAGTTCTGTTAAGAATTCCATACAGACATAGGTTTTTCACTCAGTGAACAAAAAGAGAGGAAGGGAAGAGATCTCTGATATTTTAAAAATACTAAGTCAAGGAAACTCTTGGAACTCAAGAAACTCAACAACCGATGTTGCCATTGCCAACACTTCCACTTTTTTGACTACTCCCTCAGTTGCTAGAGTAATTCCATTGGTCATGGGAGCAAGTTCAATGAAATCCTTTTTCACCAGAGAATTATCTTGCGTATGTTACTTCTAGGTTACTGCTGGACATTTTGGGTATGACTTGCTTATAGTCTTTTGTCTAATTAAGTTTCACATTGTAGAAGTTAGAAATTTACCAAGACTGAAAATGGAATTCAGGGGTCGTACTAATGGGTGGATATCATAATTGTGAGAGAGAAGATTAACTTTTAGCATTTCCCTGACACTGTGCATTTTTATCTGAAGTGAGGCAGAGATAACAGAGTGCAAGTGGCTGCACTCAATCAGAGAAGGGACTGGCTTCTCGCCTTTATTTAAGTCCTCAAACCAAGTTTTTGATTGCAAACTGCCTTTATAGATTGAATAAGCCGTACAGTCACTGTCAAACTGGAAACTAACAAAAGGTGCAGTTCATAGAGTTAATTTTCTGTTCCATCATTAGCTGTAACTATAGGAGAGTGTAACTGTGTTGAGTTGAATTAGCTTTAAAAGGCATTGGTAGAAGTATGTTTTATTAATCATCAGTGCTACAGATAGTGAAGGTTCTATAAGGAAAATAATGAGAGTCCTGAATTAGAGGTGGCACAATAAGAAACTTTTAATTTATTTGGAAACTTTTATTTTGTTGTTTTCAGGTCTTATTGGAGCCTGAGATATCTATTCTGCAATGCCTAAAGATAAAAGAATTCCTTCCCCTGTAGAAATTAAAAAACAACAGTTGCTATTGGAAGCATTTTATCCACTTCCAATCTAACATTTGGAGTTCTTTTTTTCTATATTATAAGAACTTAAATTCTGTATCACATTCCATTGATGAAGTCCTAACCCTGGATTAAATATTTTCAACAAACAGTTAGAAAAGAGGTGAGTGCAGTATTGTTACATCATGCAAAATACAAATTTGTCTTAATGAGAGGTTTATTTGTAGTTAAAGGAATATAAACAGTGAATGTGTACAAAATATATCAACAGTCTCTATATAAAACAACAAAAACTGATTTTTGGATATTCAGATTTAATTCAAATATGTCATTTAATGCAGGCACAATGGCTTTTTAAAGTCAGTAGTTAATGTTTTCATAGTGTTAATTCTGTCTCAAGTACTTTATGTAGAATAGTATACTGCTATGTAATTTATTACCCATAGGATTCTCACTAATATCCATTATCTTGAAAATATTACAAAATTTTCACAATTGTATTTTCCAATGTCCTTTGTGTTCAGATTGTCAAAAGAAACCACCCACCCCACCCCCCCAAAACAAAACCAAACAAAACCCAAAGAAGAAAGAAAAAACAAAAAGGCAAGGGATTTCATTTTTTCTATTAACACCAGTTCAGGCAACTTGTCTTCTTGAGCAATATTACCACTGATTTAAATGTTGACATTTAAATTTCTGTTGGTTGAATCTTTCCTTCTCTTTACTGTTTTATATATAGTATGCTGACAAAATTATAGCATTTTTAACAATCCATTTTCCAGGTGAAACTGGCATTCATCAGCCTTCTAATTCATCTCAGTATTTTAGAAGACATAGCAGTGTCTGACGTTTGCCTTTGTGTTTTGTAGACAAGCTATTTCTACCCTTCTATATTTTAAAGTGAAGCCCTGATTTTTATTTCATTAGTAGCCTCTTATACTATAAATCTAATCTGTTTTGGGATTTGAGTTAAAAAACTGCTCCTGATCTCATCTTAGTGGATAAACCAACTACTTCACAGAGTGTTTGCTAACAGAGGTAGCTGTTTTATTGATGAATATAGAAAAAGCGTATAGTCCAGTGCTTTGTTCCATTCCTCTAATTTATGACACTAGTAATAATAGATGATGAATGAGATATCCAAAACATTAATAAATTATCTGAAGATGTGTACTAAATCAAAGAGGAGGAGACTAAGAAATAATCTCATATAATGCCTCCAAGAAAAGTAAGCTAATTCCAGAGTCATTTATTCAGCAATATGCAAAAACCCTGAGAAATTTGTTGAAATTGAACTGCTATAGTTAGTATGAGATTAATATAACTCAGCATTTCAAATGTGCTATTATAGACATTTGGATCGCCAGTTTCAGGTGGCAAGAGATGTAAAACTTACAGACTAAAATCACTCTTAAATGTTTAAGTTAAAACGTGGAGTTTAAGCATGTTTAAAATAAAACCCAGCAATTTTGCCCTACAGTGATGATACTTACATCCTCTTCCCTAAATTCATGTATCCACTAACAGGATTGAAATTTGCAGCAGTTTTCTGCTGTGGTTTGCATTCAGTAACTTGATGATTCTGTGTAAAATAGTTACTTGTTCAAAGAGAAACTGTGCAGCCTTTCATTTTCCTTAGCAGTGGAGTTTCTATGTTTTCTTCATTTGGATGCCACATGGCATAGTTCTCATGGTGACACTGGGAGTCTCAAAAGGAGTCTCCAGGTTGGAAGAGGTATTTGGCCACTTACACAGTATTCATGTGCCACTTTGTTATAGACAGGCAGCATCCAAGTAGTGGGCTGGTTTTATACAGCTGAGCTAATGTCATTTTTATTAATCTATTTCTTAATATTGTCAAGTCCACTGAAATTCAGTCACTATGATAAAATAGAGTGACATTCAGGGAGGGCAGGTATTGGTAGAGATGAATCATCTTGGAAGTGACACAAATTTACACTTGGAGTTTTTATGAATGTGATTTTTATCACATTTAGATAACCAATGTGTGGACTTAGATAAATTTGTCATCAAAATGATCAATATTTTCTTACGTCCTCCCTCTGTTCCCATTTTTTGGTATTTTTCCTTCCATGCCTTGCACCTTTGCTGGAGTCCATATGGCTGTACAGAACTGACCCAGCTGATTGATAACATGTTTTTTCTTTGTTGAGATCATACAGTGAGTTGCAAAGTAGTTAAATGTTTTTGGTATGAAATTAATAAAACATCCTGAAGACTGTACTTTCTACATCGACGACAATGGAAGAAATCCCCAAACTCATATTTGTCTTAGAAGTGTACATTTTTTAGGTACACTATTTTTTCATTTCCCAGAATGTGTTATATTTGGCTTCTTTCTACACGTAGCCTTAATTTCACCTTTAACTGTGGAATTTATTGTAATTGTAATTCTTCATATGAAAGCTGTCATCAGAGAGTATCACCAATTGTTTCCTACTCTTTGTTTCCTCTTAATTTTTAGTAAATACAATGAGTATTGTTAATCATATGCTACTTCTAATCATCAGTCTTCAAGATAGGCAATTAACATACTGTTTAAAAATAGTGAGTAGTGAAGAGTATTTTCTTCTATTTCTACTTTAATCTAGGTTCAGGCATCTTGCGAAAATGTTTATATAAATTCTAACTTAAATGAACGGTAGAATCAAAGAATATGCTGAACTGGAAGGAACCCACAGGGATCATCAGGTCCAACTCCCAGCCCTGCACAGTAGAGCCCCAAGAGTCACATCATGTACCTGAGAGTCCTGTCCAAATGCTTCTTGAACTCTGTCAGGCTGGTGCTGTGACCGCTTCCTTGGGGAGCCTGTTCCAATGCCCAGCTACCCCCTGGGTGAAGACCTTTTTCAAATATCCACCCTAAACCTCCCCTGACACAACTCCAGGCCATTCCCTTGGGTCCTGCCGTTATCATTCCCTTGGGTCACTGCAGGGAAGAGATTGGTGCCTGCTTCTCCACTTTTTCTCACAAGGAAGTTGTAACTGCAGGTCTCCCCTCAGCCTCCTCCAGGCTGAACAAACCAAGTGACCTCAGCCGCTCTTTGTATGTCTTCCCCTCGAGACCCTGCGTACCCTTGTGAGGCCCTCTGTGCTCTCTAATAACTTTACATCTTTCTTGTTTTTTGGCGCCCGAAACTGCATACACTATTCAAGATGAGGCCATCCCAGTGCTGGGCAGAGTGGGACAATGCCTTCCTTTGCCTGGCTGGCAATGCTGTCCTGATCCACTCCAGGACACAGGTGACCCTCCTGGCTGCTGGGGCACTGCTGATGTGTATTCAGTCACCGCTGACCAGGGCTCTCAGTCCTTTTCCACGGGGCTGCTGTCCAGCCTCTCGTTCTCCAGTCTGTCCATACATCCAGGGTTGCCCTGTCCCAGCTGCAGATTCCAGCATTTTCCCTTGTAAATTGTCATGCAGCTGGTAATTGCTGAGCCCTTTAATTTGCTAAGATGGTTCTGCATGGCCTCTCTTCCATGGAAGGAGAAAACAGCTCCTCCCAATTTATGCTGTCAGCAAACTTAGTAGACCTTTGAGTCCTGCATCCAAATAATTTATGAAGAAACTGAAGAGCACTGGCCTAAAATGGAGCCCTGTAGAACCCCACTAGTGACTGATTGACAGCTTGGTGTAACCCCATTTACTGTGATGTAAATGAATGTGCCATATTTATGAGTCAGATTAGGACTTCTTTGGCTCAGTCAGCCCATACATAATGCAGTTGTTAAATTTTACTTGTTTCTCTTCATACCTGACATGACCAGATTTATAATTTTTAAGAGTCAAGTTCAAAGAAGTGGGGATAGAAAACATTTTTAGAAACTGGGAATTATATCTGTTTTCTAAATTCATTAGATATTTACATGTAAGATATATATGTAAATTTTATTAGTGTATTTGTCACAGGTATTTCCCACTATTTTCTTCTGGCTGTTTATATTGGAGTTTTCCATAGAAATATAGGATCTTTACTTCACCTTTTGATTTATCTGAAGGTCTTCCTTGGCTACCAAAGTATAAACCTTACAGTTAGTCTTCGAGGTGGTTAACTCACAGCATTGAATTGTAGAAAAAAAACCAGGATCTTTCTGCACTTTTATCTGTGGTGTTCAAATACAGTTAGTGATTATAGTCAAAGGTATTTCCTCTTTCTGCAGAACCACAGACTTTCTCATTATGAGAAAGATCTGTTGAAGGCCAGGTTGTTTCCCAGTAAGGGAAAGATTGAAGACAGTTGAAGTGAAGGCAAAATGCCTTATTAGTATTTGTCATGTTGCCACACCTTAGTTTAAGAAAATCAGCCATTAAGTAAGCAACAGAATCCCATCATATATTCACTAACTTTCACATCATGTTCAGGCTGAGATTAAGACTTTTTAAAAATCTGAGAAGTCCATTAATGAGTGTTTTAGGGGTTAAGGTGCTTGTGCAATGTGACTTTGAGTTTCTTGTGTCCCTGGTCCATTACAAGAACTTGAATAAGCATTGTGTATCTACATGAGTGTGTTAGCATCTCTTTTTGTTGTAGAGAATATCTCAGAATCTCATAGTGCATAAATCTCACTTGAAATTAATTGGAGCTACCAGACAAAAAGAGAATAGTAGCAGAACTTGATGTGTACAAAGCTCACCTGAATAAAAGCTGAATAGCCTCTGCATCTCATTCAGTTCTTCATAGAAAATAGAAAGATTCTGCATTTTGCAGAAATTAAAATATCTATATTGGTATTAAAATATGCTGAGAAAGGGATCCAGCAGCTCTTGCTTTACCAAAATTGGTGCATGATCAGTTAGTATGACAGCAATTAAGGCCTAAACGGGGAGAGCCCTTCTATAGAACAAGACATTATCTGACCTCTTTGAGAGTAAGATGCAATATCCACTCTTTTATATGAATAGACTTAAAGAACAAAAACCATTTATTGTGGAAGGTAGTGATTGCACTTTGTATAATCTTAGAAGGTAGTCAGTTCTTCAGATAAAAATGTGTGCAATTTGTAATTTCTTATTTTATGCTTTCAGAAATAGGACATCCAGAATAAAAATTTAATTGCAAAGAATAAATTTTTCAGCCATGTGAAAAAAAAACCAAAAACAATTACTATATTTAGTGATGACAACAGAGGAACCCTTTGGCCTTAAGCATATTACTTGAAAAATAAGGATCTTAAATGTAGTGTTGTACTCTGTCATATATATGTCTGGGGGAATATTAAAATCCAGGAGTGCATGACTAAGGTTCTTTGAAAAAAGAGAAATGAACTTTTAAGTGGCAAAATGTGAATATTAAATAACTGCAAACTACTTCTTTGCCCACTCCATTTAAGTGCAAATTATCTTTTATCAATTCTAATAAATTGACATTGCATTGTTTAAATAAAATTTAAACACAATAGAAGAGTGTCTGTAATTGGAAAATTAAATTTTGCTACCTTTGGAGTACTTTCAGGTTAACATATTATTGAGAAGTTCCCATTGAATACTGCAAATCAATACAATGAAGGGTTAATTAGGAAAACTGATACAAGTTTTATTTTCTTAGAAATCAAGAAGTTGGTAAAATGTACACTTACTGTTGATCATTAGAATACAAAACTATCTGTTAAAATCAATTAACATGCATATCTGATGACTGATTGTATAAATATGAAAGTCAAATAATTGTAATCGTTAACCATGGCTGTAGGTCATATGAGTTGTCAGCTCAAAAAAACTAGAGGAGAAAGAGGTTGATTTGCATATATTTAATGTGGCATGCTGTACATGTGGGAATTTGAGATAAACCTTTGCTGGTAATCTGCTTGTTTTTATCTAAAAATCAACTAGGAAATGTGGGTCATAACAGTCAAATGAGCTATGTCTTGTATTGATAGGAGTTGATTCAGTAGTTTGGGATTTAACATTTTGCTAAGTTTCGATATTTTAGAATTGATTTTTTCTTAGAGACAATTGGAAGAAGCTGGTTAAAAAGTTACTTGCAAACACTCAAAGTTTTTACCAAGAACATACTCAAAATTGTCCTCAAACATTGTAGGACTGAGTTTTACAGTTTTTAGTTAGACTTATCAATATGTATAAAAACCACTTTATTACTTTTTATGATTAATTTTAATTTACTTTTTTATGATAATATTGAATTTATGATTGAAAAAACATCGGGTACATTTAAAATTTTTATGAAGTACTGTACTGCATCACAAAAGTGAATGAACTTCTATATGAAGTGGACCAAACAGATAATCTTTAATTTAATTGATTAACGGTAATAAATAGAGGGAGGAAATTGTGACACAAGAATGAACCTTCTAGTCTTGAAATATTTATGCATTATTTAAATTCCTAAATATAATAAATGATTGCAGGTTTCTTTTATTTATTTTTTTATTGATAATGCAAAATATTTTGTGCAACATTATAACAGTTCCAGGAATCCTTGAAAAGTAGGTCAGAATATAGTGGTCAGTACTTTACATTAACTATAATCTGGTTAAGCAGGTCTGTCCAGCCTTTCTCCCTGTGTTTACTCCTGAGTATTAAAAAAAAAAATCCAGATTTTCATATTACACAGCAATCTCTTTCTAAAATTTACTTGTTTCTTATATTCATGAGTTCCCAAAGGAGGGAAGCAGCAGTATGTTGTTTCTTTTGGTCTGATTTGTACCTTCAAACTAAGAAACTTTCTGATAATGGCAATATCAAAAGGTGGAGAATGAAATAGCTTTACTGTTTAGGCCTTTTACTGTGAGCTGAATTTATAATTTTGCCATTGTAAATATTTGAAATTTGTTCTTAGGTGTGGGGCAGCTCCTTGAATTATCACCCAAATTAACTTGAGTGCCAGCAAGGGAAGCAAGTCACTCAAGTCACTGTTGTAGCACAGCTTCCCAGATTGGGCAGAGCAGAGAATGCACATGATTACTTGATTTTTGCTGTTCTTCTCCAGGAAGTACAATTCAACATCAGCGCCTTCTGCTTTAGCTGCCTGTTGACAAATCTTCCTCATGATCTGCATGATGTAAGGCACCTGTATGATGTTTGAGGGCTGGGGGGGTAAAAGGACCAGCTGACAGAAGAAAGGAAGGGAATTGAATTAATTTTCTGTCTTTGTCTCATGTAGGTTGGAATTTGCATGTGATTGGAAGTGGGAAAAAGGTAGCACTATCCCAGGTCATTGGCTGGTTTGTGTCTGTCTTTTAATGATTTACATGTCTTATTTGAGCGGGTAATTATGACCCTCTAGCTTAGACAGAAGTAGTTGTATGAGAAGGTGAGTTCTGTAATCACAGTTTAAAAGCTTAAATTAAACATGAAAGTAATTAAAAAATAAGTAAATTTTAAAAGGAAGAAAAAAAATTGGGGTTTAAAATGTCAGTAACTGAATTATGTTTTTAGCTCTACTGTAACTCATTGGTAAAAAATCACTGCTACCAGAGGCTCCAAAGCTGCAGATGAATGTTCTATGACCAAATGTTTTTTCCTATAGAAGGGCTGACTCCAGAACCTCCAGAGCCACTGTATGTCCCAATAATCCTCAAAATCTTTTAATGTGTGACAGTATAGGCTGCTTTTACAAGGACCCATTGCTTTTAAAAAGAAGCATTTGGGATATATATGGTTTGTTTTGGGGCTGGATGGGATTCAGAGATGTGGTGTGTGAACAAATTGTCATTTTCAGGGAAAAATCTGTACACTAAATGAGAACACCTTAATAAAAAAAGGTCTCATTTGTCCCACTTTAGAAACACATACTGTGAGAAGAAAGTGCTTCAGGTTCCTTAAAATATAGAAGTTTTTGTACTGTTGTGTCTTGGGGCTTGCAGTGTTATTAGCTCAAAGGGGAGGTATGCTTTTTCATGATAACTATATTTAGCCAGGAGGAATAGTCCTTTTTAAAGCAAATTGAAATGAGTGTATGAGAGCATGAAATTGTCAGCAGCACTGGTGCACATTTACATTACTTCTACATACTCTTTTGAATGACCACACAACAGAACAAGTACTTCATTTCCACTGTGTTGATTTTTCTTGACAAAACATGGCAGTCTATCCAAAGGAGGGTGTTTAGCCAAGGTAAATATAAAATTTATGATTAAGCAAAGTGTTTTCTTATTATAATCCCTAAAGAGAATTTGAGACTTGTTAAATATAACGTGCCCAGGTAGTTTTAAGAGTAAATTATCCTTTATGCTTTTAAATGCTGAAATACAGCAGCACCATCAGCAATTTGAGATATTACTTGCAGAAACAGCACTGCACACTGACTTCCTTTGAAACAAGTAGCAAAAAAACCATGCATGTATACAATATATAACTTCAGGTTTGATGTATTCCTTTATTTAGTACGGAGATAAGGAATCCACGTCAGTAGCATGGTTTGTAAAACTGTATTGCTCTTTCCTGTATGCAATGTGTGTTACTGAAGAAAGCAAATAAACCTTTTTGACAGAATGGGTAAAAAGTTGATAATGTGATTACACTTGCAGCACATTTCTTCAACTGTTATATTTACAGAGTACCACTTCGAAGAAAGCTGTGGCGACTGTCAGTATTATTCATTAAAATAAATGGAGACTGAAAATTGATTGAGGAGAAGAGTGGATTTTGACCTTTGTGGTACCAATGTTGGCTTTGGAGTGCAGCATTCTAATTAAATTTCGAATGTACTTAGATAGTGGATATTAAATGATCTCACTGTATTCTTTCAAGGACTATGAACTTCCAGAATCAAGGATAACATTAGATGTCAGCCAAGTATTTTGTCCTTCTCGTGGTTTGTCTTTACATCTGAATTAGTGCCAGTTTGCACAGATTGTGTGTCATCTTAAATACAAGAAACAGGCCTCAGTCTGCTTGAACTCGTTCCACCAAAGACTTCTAAAAACTTTCGGTAGTCTGCAAACTGTAATGGTTGTTTCACATTAAGTTGCTTTGTAGAATTATAAAACAGCTTTTCTTGTGCTTTCAAATAAAATGTTGTCATCTGCTAATGAATGAGATACCATCTGTAATAATTAAGGTTATTCTACTTGTTTTTCCCCTGCAGCAAAACTTCTGAAGGTTTTCAGAAGACAATAAGAGAACCACCAAGAAGGCTATTGCAGTGTTGTAAGTACTGCACCCAGGAAAAAAAAAAAGAAATATGTGAATTAAGAATGTTGTAAAGAGATTTTCATTTTTTTGGGGAAAAAATGAGCTACATAAAGGGATTACATGTAAAATACAGAGCAGGATGTATTGTAGCAATCATGTTAATAATTTACAAGGGAAAAACTGCACTCTTGTAAAATCTAAAATTGTATCCTTGTGCAGTGTAATCAGGAATTCACCAATAGCAGTGAAAAATATTTTTCTATCCACCAAAGATTGATCTAGTTTATATACATTTGTTTATTTAAAACTATCAGAATTTAGAAAATCATTGTAGTTTTGTAGGTTTGTCATTTGTTTTAGTGACTTATTGTTTAGGTTATTTTGCAGAATTATTTATTTGCTGATTTATTTATGTATTTCATTATTTATTTATTTGATTATTTAGTAAATTATTTATCTGATGAATTATTAATACATCTTCATGACATGCTTTAAATTATTTATAACTTAATTTTGAGTTTATTGCTTTTCGACGCTGCATTGTTACTGACTAGTTTTGATTTTTTTTCTTAGTTCTTGAAAATTAAAGTACTAGCTCTAAGGCAAAAGTATATTCTTTGCAGAATCCATAGATGGTTTTCAATGAAGTAATTTACCATGTAGATACTAATTTTGTTTAGTTTTAAATTTCCTGATACCACTTTTCTACTTATTTAGCTTTTGCTTCTATGATTTCATAGGTGTGTCAAGATCAAATGAGTGACCTTTAAGGGGCAAAGATAAACATTTACTTTAAACTGTGTAGCAATAGAGTAGTTTTATTTCCCCTTAACAACTACTCCTTAATTATTCTTCAAGTTAACGTATATTTTTGTCCCAGTAAAATGGATGTTTTTAAAATGAGGCTTTTGATGTTTGCACTAATACGTTTAACTTTTAATAAGAAAATAAAATACTCACATTAGTAACCCACATGGAGAGTTCTTTTTCAGTGGCAAAGTTTTAAATACATGGGGAGGAATGGTGGTATCTTTAGACACATGCAGAATTAGATGCATGTTGAGGGAAGGAAGGTGGATAGTAAGGGGTTTTTTTCTCACAGTGTTTTTTGCATGCATAAGAATTTATAAGCTCCTCAAATTTAACATGCCTGTGTTATTGTATGGAAACTACTCTCGGGTTGTGTGATCACAAAGAATCATTTCTAGTGCACAACATAGTGTGAAACCTGTTTTTGTGTTCCTTTCCTCTGCCAATCAAAAAGGTCTGAAATAACAATATTTCTCCACAGAAGCTTGAGTGAATGAATGTATAAGGGCAGTGTAAGGAGCCAATTTCAGGTTTTAGGTGTGAGCACCAGCTCAGCAGAGTTTAAAATTGGTGCCTGGGATCAGAATTTGATTTGGAGTCAATTCTGAGTGATTGGCTCTTCAGGGCCAGTGAGCCACCTTGTTCCTCAGGTTGCCTGTTTGGCCTCAGTTCCCAGCGAGTACCTCGGGCAGTCCGAAACCACCTTACAGGATTGACAGCCCTGTTTCAGAGCTGTAATGAATAGGGCAAAGCAGCAGTTCCTCTGCAGAAGTGCCGTGTGCATAATGTGGCCTTTATTCTATGTTTAGTGCTTGAAATGAATTACTATATACTTTAAAGTTTTAACACAGCATGGAAAGGCTGCATTGTACATTTCAAGTTTCAATGCTGTTGAAATACAGTAGAAATGGCCTCTGTAGACAGGTTTCACTATAGAACTTAAATTATGCATGTGTATATCCAAATTCCTTATTTTGAAATATTGAATGTATGAATATTTAATTTGTATCTTGCTTTAGTATCTTCATATGCTTGCCTTAAAGGAAGCTGTTTCCTTTGATTTATATACATGGATAAAAATGTGTGTACAGTATGTATCAATAGTTTTTCTCTCTGTGGTGTTAGATGAACAGCTTTAGATAATGATAGCTACTGATTTTTATTCTGCAGCTTGCTACCATTGTATAAAACGTAAATTTGCCATATTTGTTCTATTAATCTTACTTGAATTTCAAATTCGTTTGCTTTCCAGAAATATTTTCTTAATTACATGCGTTAAGAAAAGTCAAGTATGTTTCGGATCTTAATGATGCAGTATTTTTGGTCTGTGCACAGTAACAAAGCTCTGAATATTATTATTTGGGGCAGAGTTCCAATCTGAAATTTACATTTCTCCTTATTTGAATGTTTTCACTGAAGCTGAGAACTCCAAGGGAGTTCCTCAACATATCCTAGTTTATGCGATATGCTCTCTGAAATTTAGTACACTCTTATTTCCTTTTGTAAATGAGGTCTTATTGTTGAATAAGACCTATTATAAACAGCTACAAAGGTAAGTGCTGTCAGTGCATTCTGCCACCAGTTTCTTGGAGTATGAAACACTCTCTGAAAGACGTGCTACTACTGTTATGGGATAATATAACGCAGCTTATGTGTTGGCACTGAGAGTAGCTACTTCATAATGATGACAAGTGAAAGTACAGCCAAAGGTCACATTAAACAAGAGATTTCTTTCACACCTCATCCATTTTCTGGATGTGGTATGAAAATAGCTTTGTTCCCTATCCTTCAGTATTTTTAACAAGAAAGTTATCTTGAAGTAATTTTTTATGCCTTGTATATTACTTTGTTCATGTTTTAAGAGATAGACTATGGAATTCTAGCATGCTAAATTGATGCTACAAAAGTGTTTGAAATAAACTTAAATTTTGGGTGCAGTTAGACAACACAAGTAGTATTTCATCTCACTACTTTTTTAGTTTGCAGATTTGCTTAAATAAATACCTTAAGTTCTAGAAAAGGAGGTATTGATGTGTGTTGTGGTATAACCCAGCTGGCAACCAATATTAAGTAGCCCCTCACTCACCTCTGCTGTGATGGGATGAGGAGTAGAGCTGAAAAAAGATAAAATCCATGAGATTTTGAAATAAAAGTTGAAATAAAGTAAAATATAATAATAATAGTATTGAGAGAGAGGAAACAGAAGGAATAAAAGCCAAGAAAAACAATTAAAAAAAAAAATAAAATTGCTCACCACCTGCTGACTGAGCCCCAGCTTGTGTCTGTCCTTGAGCAGTGATTGGCCTCTTCTGGTCAATTCCCCCCAGTTTATATACTGGCTGTGATGTTCTGAGGTATGGAATCTCCCTTTGGCCAGTTTGGATCAGCTGTTCTGGTGCCTCTCATCTTCTTGTGCACCTCCTCACAGGCAGAGCATGAGACACTGAAAAGTCCTTTGGCTTAGACTAAGCAATGCTTGAAAATAACAAAAACGTCAGTGTGTTACCAACATTATTCTCATCCTAAATCCAAAACACAGCTCTGTACCTACTAGCTACTGAGGAGGAAAAAGAACTCCATTGCAACCAAAACCAAGGCACTGTGCAAAGTGGTATTTATATTGATGTTGCATGACCATAAATCTCGTTCTTTTTTGTAACTTTAAATAAGAAAGATAATTTTTTTTTCTGAATTAGAGTCCGTTCAGAAGTAGGAAAAGAGTCAACCTGGCTGTGTTGACAGTTTCTTAGCTCTGCTTTAGTGAGATCCTACCAGTATTGTTAAAGGATAATTTCTGCTGAAATGGTGAACCAGGATGCTAAAATAAGGTGGCATTTTAGAAAAATGTTTAGTAAGTATTAGATAATGAACACAAAGCTGACTTGTTTCATGGAGTGTTGAACAGTTAGGAGATACTAGTTGGGAAACTTAAATCTGGTATATTATTGGTAGGTATATTTCTGTTCTAATCTAACTCCATAGAAATTGCAAAAGCCATATTAAGCTCTTCTTCAATTTGTTTCATACAGATAAAAGAATTTGCATCTCATGACTCATATATTTCCTGTTGTATCTTTAATACAGCCATTTTTAGTATTTTTCTTGCCTCTTTCCTCTATTGGTATGCTTAGAGAGTCTGTGTGTAGGAGCTTGTTATTTCACCCGTGAGGCAAGGAGGAGTTCAAATCAATAGCAGTGTGTTGTTGACACTAAATGATGTTTCTTCTTGCCACAATAAGACTTGATTTTGTCATCCTAATGACGCTAGCTTGCTTCACAGAATAGGGATCAGCACTCTCTCAAGTCAAACTTTACAAGTTTAAAAAAAAGGAAATACTAGAAAAATAATCTGGTATTTGTGACCAAACACACGCGTTGGCTTTGTAAAATTAATATTCAAGTTCAGTTTTATTTTATAGGATAGCTGCTTTGCAAGGCATTTTGGAAGTCTGTATTAAGGGATGTAGAATTGATCAGAGCTGACATTGATGAAAGTCTGATATTTTAAAAAGATATGTTGCAGACATTATTTAAAATACAAGTTCACATAAAATATGGATCTTAATAAGACCTTGGCTAAAAAAACTTAACAAAACAAGAAGCCTCAAGCTAGTAGAAATTCTGTGTGTTTCACAGAAAAATCTTTGCAGGACTGCCTAGAAAGAGAATGTCTGCAACAGGGAATAGGTGCAACCAGCAAGATGTTACCAGGCCTGGTCCACAATTGCACTCTACAGCAATTCCAAAAGGAATAAGCAGTTGTTCCTGACTTGAGCTAAGGATCCCACAGGGAGTCTGCAGCTATAGGGAGAAGTGAATTTGAGAGAAATGGTGTAACTGTAGTAAGCAATACTATGATGGTAGGAATTACTGGGCTTAATTTTGGTAGCAACTGTGGGTTATTAAGAGCACAGGGTCTTTTGTGTTGGACATCTGAAAGCAATGACAGAGTTGAATCATTCTGTTATATTATCGAAATACTTTCCTATTTACAACAATATTTATGCATTTATTTACATACTTTTCACTGTATGAAAGATGCTACCTTTTTATCTGAAAGAACTTTAAAAGGTGTCTGCATGATTAAACATTCACGTTGTAAATTGTGAATTGTTCTGTTTGTACTGTTATCATTGTTTTGTATTTTTATGCGAAACAGGGCTTCTCAGATGTTCATAGTGAAACTGCAATCTAATGTTTTTTGGCTTTACAATATCTCCCCTTCTCACTTCTTCTATAGAATATTCATAAAGTCACCTGATATAAACTGTCCATGTATTGTGGTGTATTTCCTGGAGAGGAAGTGCCTCCTATTTTGCAGGCACTGAAATAAATTCTCATGAGAAATACAGTAACTAGTTATATTTCAGTAATGGTAGTGAATATTATATAAACTTTAAGCAATATTTGGTGGGGTTTTTTGGATTTATGTTAACTATGGGGAATGGGTAGCGCGTAAAAGATGATTAGCAACTTGAGAAACATAGCTTGTTGAGTTTATCAGCCTCAAATCCCAAATGTTTTTGCTGATTCTGTTTCTTATTGAAATACATTTTAATGAATTTTGTGATGTATAGATAAGGAGCACTTTGCAAGTTTGCCTGTAGTGACAAGACCCTTCTACCTTGGATGCAACTTACTAGCAGTGTGGTGGTAGTCAGAATATCTTACTCTTATTTATTCTGTCTCCATTGCTGAGAGAAGCTAAAAATCAGTTTTTCTAGTGTAACTTCCCCTTATTTGCATGAAGTTAACGCGCTAGTAGAATACCACTGGCATACCTTGTCCTGCCATGTGTAGGTATAATATCTTACCATATGCATTAAGGTGCCTACCAGAAAGAGCCTCTAACATCTTACTGGCAATGCAGCAAAGAATCAAGAAGTTCAGTGAAGGACACTACGCCTAGTGTGGTGACTTTACTGAAATAGGTTTCTCCTTTCAGCTGAAATTCTAACCTTGTAAACATTCAAGTGTCACTTATGACAAGCAGATAGTAGCACTGAAGATGACAATATATTCTCTACAGCATTATATATAGTAAACATTAATTTCAGGCTATTTCTTATCCCAGGTGCTTGTATTTGACATATGGTTTTAACTGGATTTAACATTCCCTATTCTGTTGTGGGGATAAGCAAACATTAAAAACACCCCTTACAATAGTTACAAAACCAGCAAAAATATTAAGTGTGAAGAGCTTTATTGTTCTCCCTTTCTTGATTGTTGTTTATGTTGACTCTCATGTTTCTGTGTGTTAGAGTATGTGTATAGTTAGTGCCATATTTCAGTTGAACAGACTTTTAAAATGGGACAGTCCCATTTAAACATATTTATCTCACTTCCAACATTTCATACAAAAGGTCTTAGATTATTACTACAAAACTTAATTTTTGTATAGTAAGCTTCAGTGTGAAATTCATATGACTTAAACTTTTCCATTTACTTTCATATTTTTTTCTGTTTCTATACAGTTCATTTTCTATAAAGTTTGTTTTTGTATATCTGCTAGGAAACTCCTTGCTCTGGTGTATCTAAGATACCTTTTTTTGAGTTGGTTCAAAAAACCATTTTTTTAACATTTTCTTTTACAATTTCTGAAGAATTTTGTTTGCCTTCCTATGCCTACTTGTTCTTAATAAATACCTGTACTACCTGGGAGTGAATAACTTGGAATTAAGAAGCTTATTTTGGTAACAACCTCAAAGAAAATTAAATATTTTGTTTCTCTTTAATCACCTAAAAAAAGTTCTATTCTTAACAATCTTTCTTGGAGCGTTTATTGTATGCATGTGCATGCTATACATTCTTGGAACAATTGGTAAAACTACAGGCACATCTGAAAGCATATTCTGCATTTTTAGTGAAACATATTTTGAATAACTAGCTGATCTATTGAGTAGAGTTGTCCATTGATTCTAAAGATATTTTTTTCTGTGCTCAGACAAATCAAGATGGTAATCATTTATCATTTCTTGCCTTCATGAAAAGGAGTGATGAATAATATGATTGGAAGGAATGCATGAGTCATGAAATGGGGAGCTGGGCAATCATGGAAAAATTCACTTTAAAAATTCTCTTTTGCTTACCAGTATCTGTAATGTGAGTTCAGTTTTCTGTAACATAATCCAGAAATTACACTAGTAGAGGTTTTAATAAAAGCCTTGGGTGGATGAACAACTCCCCTAAGTTGAACTGAACATTGCTTAGTGGATTGTAAAAAGGAATTTTCTAACTCTCACCTAAAAGTGATTGTGGATACAGTGATCAGAGGACACTCCCTCTTCTGACCCCTGTTTGAATGTGAAAATAAAATGTCTTAAATTATACTACAGTTAATATGGAGTGAATACAGATGGTCTTGAAAGTATCTGCACTATTATGAAACAGCTTTTAAAAGAGGTGTTAAAATATTGATAACTTGGTAGAGCACTTCAAAAACTCTTACTTATATTTCAGAGGAAGATCTGTGTAGCCAGTCCACATTTAAACTCTTTTGTTGGATGTTCACAGAAGAGAAGTATTACTAAATAAAAGGTTCAATTTGTTATAGCTCTACTCCTTAAAAAAATCTATCTTGTTTTCAATTTTTCTCTTATACTAAAATCATCAAGGAAGTATGGAATAATTGCACAGCAGAATCAAGCACCTACTCATGAGTCCCGGGCAAGACTTGCATAACCAGCTGTTGTTCTCCCTGCAGTGACCTGGGCTAGGCAGCCTAGCATCTGCCTCTGTTTTCTTTTCAGTGACCCAAGCCAGATTTCTTCAAAGTCTATTGCTGATATTTTCCCTACAGTCATTCATGCTAATTTCTTTTACATGCTACAGCTGTTTTAGAAAGATCTTCTCCCTTTTCTTTTCTAACTTCTTTTTGTAAATTCAAAGCTGTGATTTTTTTAAAATTACTGGATAATCTTGACCGTAGGACTGTTCTGGTTCTTTTGCTTTAAGGTTTATGTCAGCACTGTAGAAAATGGGTAAATTAGATTTACTTTCCAGAGGAAAGCTCAGTCTGACCAGTGGTCCTTATGGACAAAGAATCCTGATTTTGAACTGAGTCTCATTTAACTTGAGACAGTCAAAGTGAATGTGTTGGTGGTGGCTTGGGACACAGTAGAGCTCAGAAAAATTTAGAAGCAAAAAGGTAGATATTTTGCTCTGTGAACAAACAGTATGAAGAGATTGTGTGGCAAAATGTTCTAAATAAGAAGAAAGGGCTATTAATGATATAAAACTGTTAATTATGGGATTAAGCTGACCTCAGGAAGGTAATATTGCTAAATAGCTAAATGCAAACCAATAAAGTTTAAGTTTGCAATTTTGGAGATGTGGCTCAGCTTTCGCAGTTGTTCCTAATGGAAATTGTGGAAAACCTTTCAGAAAAACTAATTTTTTTTAAAGTAGAAGAATGCAAATGATAGTGGTTTTCTTGTTTTTATTTTTTTTTCCCTGTAAAACACTCAAATCTTAAAGTAAGCCAGCGATTCTTGGTTCTTTCCACATTTATGTTTTATGAGAGATTGTGCACCTTGCTTTCAGTTTGCAATATTAAAATTCCCTCAACAACTTCAGTTTATGTGTGCAAGTAAATTAAAAAAAAATACTCTGGCTACTACTGACTGACTGAATTTTGCTTTTGCTGAAAATGCAAATGATATGGATAACATCAGCATTTTATCCTTTCTAGATCAATATTAAGTACTTTTTGAGCTACCTTGTTCTGGGACAGCTAGGTTACTTATTGTTTGAATAAATACTACTCTGCAGTCTAAACTGAAGCATAATAATGATGACTCTTTGGGAGAACCACTTCAGATACTGAAGAAGGTAGCCTCACTAAGCCCCTTTCCCTAGCCATGTGTTTTCACCACTTTTATGCAGTCTGCTGCTTGTATATCCAGGCATTCTTTTGCTATGTTAGTTTTAATCTTTATTAATTTTCTGATCTTACTACATTAGTGCCAATTCAAGGAAGGAGTGAAAAAAAGACAGTTGAAGGAGGCAGTCACGAAGCAATACTGAGACCCAATGCTTAGGAATAGTGGAAACAATACTGCTGCCAGTTACATGAAATGCAATGGTATTAATCACTTACTGTCTCTCAAGTTTCTCTCTGTATTTTACAGCAGCAGGAGTGCAAATTATAATGTGTTTGGCTACTTTTAACTCTTAATTTACTCATTTCTACTGTTGTTGATCTTCAGAAAGTAGAACAATGTTTTGAAAACTCTTAGACACCAGAAAAACTAATGCAGAAAAAAAGCCTGTATTGCTGGAAAAAAAATTAGTTGTTTGGCTCAATATGATAGGGCTTTTCTTAAGTAAGTTCCCTGTGATGCATTGTTTTTTCAGTGTTCCAAAGCTGTCTTAAGGTAAAAATGTATGCACAATTTATAAGGCTTAGTTGACATCCTGTGTACAGGAATTCAAATTTTATCTTACAGTTTTTCTCATACACCCCTATTAGTTCTTCCAACTTGTAAGTCCTTGGTTTTCAACATTTACCTAATTTTTTTCCCTACAAAAGATGTCTTTCCAGTTCTTCTGCTGTTCTGGTACAAACATGAATGAATGTGCAAACCCTCTGTATTCAAAATTCGTACTCTGGTTAGATTCACGATATGTGTCAATGTATATGAATATATATATATTTTGATGTCAAAGAAATATTTTTATGCAATTATTTCATTAAGATCATGGTATCAAGTACAGTGTTTTGTTCATCACATGATGCTTTCAGAGCCTTAAAAAGCAACAGAAAAATAATGTGCATGACAATACTTGAAAATGTGTTTATGTATTTTTAACACTAGTTGTTGTATGCAAATAACTTGAGCAAAACTATTTATGCTTTTCCATAAATCAAATTACAGATTCACATAATATATAAGATCAGAAGACTCCATTAGATATCATCTAAGGCAACCTTTCATCTCAGTGTAGGGTCAGCTAGAGCAGGTTCTAGAGGAGATTGTCTGGTTGGATTTTGAATATCTGCAAAGGTGGAGCCTTTATAGCTGTTCCAGTCTTTGATTATTGTATAAGTAAAATAAATTCTTCATATTTTTTAATTAGTTTCCTTGTATTTGTATGCATTAATTTTTGTCTGTTGACTGGTTGCCACTTAAATGAATTAGGCTCAATTTTCTGCACTCCTTCCCATTAGAAATGTCTAGAAATAGATAAAAGCCCCTGAGCATTCTCCTCTTAGGGCTGAACTGTCCCAGCTCTTTCAATATCTGCTCATATTTCATACACTTCAGACCCTCTGCTGGGTGCACTGCAGTAAGTCTGTGTCTTTCTTATACTGGGGAGCCCAAAACTGTATTGAGTACTCCAGAAGGATATCACCAGTGCTGTCTAAAGAGGAAGCATCACCTCCCTTGACTTTCTAGTAAAACGTTTCTGATTGATCTTGGCCTCTTGTGCTGTAAGTACTTATTGCTGGCTCATGTTCAACATGGCGTCCACTAGAATGCTTGGGTTCTCTCCTGCAAAGTTCTGCAGATCCTTGGCCCTCAGCCTGTTGTGTGGCACATGGTGTAATTCTTTTTGCTGATTGATGTGAGCTGTGTGACCACAGCTTGTAATTCCATGGATCCTCCTTTGTGCTATTCTTCAGTAGAAGAATAGAGTGGTGGCATTTAATTTGTTGAGGTCCTGGGGACCCTGCTGTGATCTCTACATCCCTTCACATACTACTTCAGCCCAGTTTGTGTGTCCCTGCTTCCAATCTCCTGTATGCTCTGTTTTTGTGTTTGAGTTCTGCCAAGTCACTGGTTGTTCATCTAGGCCTTCTACTACATTTGCTCATTTTTCACGGTGTTTGGCATGTACTGTTGTTAAGGTTGAAGGAAGACATACCTGACAATTTAGTTTTCCTGGACCATTCTCTGTATAACCATCTGCCGTGTGATTCTTCCAAGCAGATCCCTGAACAGGTCAGATTCTCCTCTGCTTAAGTCTAGGCTTATGATCCCACTTTTTTCTTTTTTACTTCCTCTCAGGATGCAAATTTTACCATCTTATCGTAACTGCAGCTCAGGTGGTCTCCAGCTTTTATATCCCTGACTTGTAATTCCTTGTGTGTAAGTATGGGATCCAACAGAAAGTCTTCCCCTCAACAGCTCCTTAATAATTTGTGTCATGAACTTGTGGTACACACACTTGAGAAAACCTCTGGATTGCTTGATTTGTGCTATGTTGTTCCTTTAACAGATACTGGCAAGGTTAAACTGCACAAGGAGGATCAGGTCCTGCAAATGTGCTAGGAGTTGTAGGGAGTGTTTCCCAAGGGACTGTTCTACTCAGAGATTTGACTGGTAAAAGTAAGAAAAAATAGTGCCTTTTCAAAAGGGAGAATATATGGAGTAAGTTAAAAGAATAATTACTTGCTTAATTCATATTAGGAATTTATCTGATTAGGTAGAAAGGATTTGGGGTAGAGATTTATTTTTTACCCAAATACTTTATATGAAGCAAAAGATTAGTGAATATTTTGCTAAATAGCTCAGAAAATTGCAACTAAATATTTTGCATTTCCTCATGCATTATTAACATTGCTTCTGTGAAAACATGATCATCCTCACTATTTCTTTTTGACAGCAAATTCCACAAAAATTTCTGCTAACAGATGATTAAATACATTGAAGGAAGACTGGAGGAGGAAGGGGTAGCATAGTAGAATTGTCATAAGCCCTGTGATGCAAGGTTTCATTTTCTGATATTCAGTCTTTTTCAGTCTTTTACCTTCAGTTATATTTTAAAAATATATTGTTGTTAGAACTACAACTGAATTTTAATGTTTTATCTTTTTTCTTTGGGAAGTTTTTAGAATTGGACAGTTAAAGCGTGTTAGAGACCTTGTGTTTGAATGTATTTGAGCTTTGGAAGTTGCAATGTTCTAGTTTTCTTACATTGTTCTCAAGTAGATAGTGCACCCATAATCTTAATAATTTAAGAACAGCAAACACAGCTGAAGTGCATTCCATTCATTCAGATAAGAGGCGTTACTTGTTCCATATGGTTGTGTCTACCAACCTGTTAGCTAAAACGTGATTAGAAGTTGAGTTGCTTTCTCTCGTGCTGCCTTTGTTATGCTGATTATGAGAGTACGTTGCTCCCTACGTCTGGGCATTTCTTTACATGGAGAGTGATTTTTCACTGCAAAATTACTGTGCCTTTTATTTGTTGTATGAAGTAGCAAAATGAAGTGGTTTGCATGATGCTTGTTTGAGCAGAATGCTGAAACGATCATAGCATATGCTGGTTTTGGTATATACTTATGGCTGTCTTATTTCACGGATGGGCTGGTTATCCCCAAATATGCGGACAGCATGAACGAGGCCTGCTTCTACTACTAAATAATAAACCTCCTTTACTCAAATTGCAGAATGAGCCAGGCTGGAAGGGACCACAGTGGGTCATCTGGTCCAATCTTCCTGCTCAAGATGAGTCATCCTAGTCTTCATATGGCACGGGATTGTGTCCAGATGAATCTTGAATATCTTCAGTGAGGGAGACTCTATAACCTCTGTGTTCCAGTGCCTGGTCACTTGCACAATAAAGTTCTTCCTCATGTTTAAGTGGAACTTCCTGGGCATCAGTTTCTGTCCATTGCCTCTTGTCTTATTGCTCAGCACCACTGAGAAGAGCCTGCCTTTATCCTCTTGACACCCTCTCTTCAGATACTTATGTATATTAATGAGGTCTGTTCTCAGTTATCTCTTCTTGAGGTTAACAGGCCAAATTCTCTCATCTTTTCTTTATTAGAAAAATGTTCCAGTCCCTTAATCATCTTTGCCCACCTTCTGCTGGATCCATCTGAGTAGCTCCATGGTTTTTTGTTTACTGAGAGGAGCCCAGAACTGGGTACAGCCTTCCAGGTGTGTTCTCACCAGGGCTGAGTAGAGGGGCAGGATCACCTCTCTTGCTCTACTGGCAGTTCTTTTTCTAATGCACATCACTATTCCCTTGGCCTTCTCGGTCAGACTGCTGATTCATGGACAGCTTGCTGTCCACCAGGACCCCCAGGTCCTCCTGTGCAGAGCTGCTTTCTAGCAGGTTGGCCCACAGCATGTGCTGTTGCATGGTTATTGCTCCCCAGGTGCAGGAAGCTGCATTGCCTTTCTTGAGTTTTAGAAAGTTCTCTGCCCATCTCTCCAGCCTGGTGAGGTCCTTCTGAAGGGCTGTACATCACCCCAGAGTATTGTCTAGTCAGCTTTATGACACCTGTGAATTTGCTGAGGAGGCATCTTCCCCTTCATCCAAGACATTGATGAACAAGTTAAACAATACTGGACCCAGTATCAAACCTTGGGAATACCATTAGTGTCAGGCCGCCAACTGAACTCTGTCCCACGGATTATGACCCTCTGGTTCAGCCAGTTCTCAATTGACATCACTGTTGACTCATCCAGTCCACGCTTCCTGAGTTTGCCTATGAGAATATTGTGAGAAACAGTGTCAAAAGCCTTGATGAAGTCAAGGTAGACAATACCCACTGCTCTCCCCTCATCCACCCAGGTGGTTGTTTCTCTATAGAAGACAGTCAGGTTGGTCAAGCGTGATTTACCTTCAGTGAATCCATACTGACTATTCCTGATCAGCTTCTTGTCATCCATGTGGATAGAGATGGCCTCCAAAATGACGCTCCATCACTTTACCAGGGACTGAGGTGAGGCTGACTGGCTGGTAGTTCCCTGGGTCCTCCTTCTTGTCCTTTTTGAAGACCACAGTGACATTTTATTTCTTCTGGCCTTCAGACACCTCTCCTGATGGACCTTTCAGAGATGACCGTGAGCAGCCTAGCTGTAATGTTCTCTAGGTCTCTCAGGACTCATGAATGCATCCTGCCAAGGCCCGTGGGCTTGTTGATGTCAAGTTTAGCTAGTTGTTCTTGAACCCAATCCTTATTGATCAATGGTAAGCCTTCCTTCCAACATTCCTCTACTCTGGGTCAGAGATTCTTGAGGTCTGCTCTTGACGAGCAAGGCTGCTTCCAACCTTCCCATCCCCAATAAGGCATTCCCTGTTAAGTAGTATAAGGCCGGGCAGCCAGCATACCATTCTTGGTGGGATCCTCCACTACCTGTCTCAGAGTTGTCATCAGTGCTTTTCCAGGAACCTGCCTGACTGTTAATGCTTTCCTGCATTGCTTCTTCAGTGCATTTTAGGGTAATTTTAAGACCCCCACAAGAACCAGGGCCTGTACCTTTGAGGCTGCAGCTAGAAGGCTTTGTCCAATTCCTTTGTCCTGATCAGGTGTCCTGCAGCAAATATCTGCAACAGTGTTACCTGTGCTATTCTGCCCTTTTATCTTAACCCATAAGCTCTCAACTCATTCATCACCCATCCCAAGACAGAGCTGAATGCATTCCAGGTGTTGTCTCACACAGAGGGCAACTTCACCACAGCACCTTTGTGGTCTGCATCTCCTAAACAGTGTGCAACATCATGACAACATTCCAGTCAGGAGCTCTCCTACCATGTCGCTGTAACCCCATTGGGACCATTGACGCACACAGGTCTCTAATTATTCTTCCAGTTTGTTCCCCATACTGCTTGAATTGCTTTACAGCATTTTATAGAAAGTATTTGATTGTGTCCATATAATAATATTAATATAATAATACCATAATATTAATCTGATAGTGGTAGTGAAAATGGGCACCCCCTAGTGGTGTGTTGTGGATTTGGCTTTGGATTCTTGTACTCGCTGACGGTATCCTCTCTTAAGCCTCCTTTTGCTACTAAAGTGGTTGCTGTAGGTTTCCCTACTCACACCTCATGTCTGTCAAGCCTAGCTATGTCCCTCTTCTAATCTAGTTTAAAGCTTTTTCAGTGAACCCTGCTGTCTCCTGAGCTAAAGTCTGAGCTAATGTCATACTCCCCTATGTAATGTCACTTCCTATCTTCTCTCAGTTTCTTTCTTCTGTTTCAGTTGTTGAGGATGATCACTATGTGTGGAAAGAAAAACAGACTTTACAGGAGAATAGACCTGAATGTCTGAGATGTGATAATGAATTTTCTGGCCTGAAAATTGGAATTTTACACATTGCTGGTTTAACTGGGCTGACCAGCTGAGTGATTTGAATATTAAAACTAAAGATAAAACAAAAGTAGCCTCCTTCAAAATAAGGGAGGAAAGGGGCCATTTTTGCAATTTTTCTTGTCAAGTATTTCTGAGTTGATGTAGTTGACTTCCTTTGATGTGGCACCTGGGAGTGAACCTTTTGGGTTTGGTTTGTGTGTTTGCTTTCTTTTCCCCAGAATCTTCTGCAGGTTTGGAACCTTTCTGGCAATTACTAGATGTCTCGGAGGTCAGTTCAACATCTAGGGATAGTCCAGACACTGGATTTTAACCTTGACTTAGGTCAAAAAGTTATCAGGTACTTAATAGCTTATATGGGTTTTTACAGATATTGTAGAGCTCTCCTTAGCTTTTTCCTAACTAAAATTCTCTCATGTGTTTCAGTCTTGGAAATGTGTTGTTTAAGGTTCCAATTCAGAAATGTACTCAACAGGTTTCATAACTTTAGCTTGCCTTTCATGCCTTGTAGGTTGCTGGGTGTTTTGTGGTAGTGGACAGAAAAAGGTTTATGATAGCTCAGATTAAAATGCAGCTCCAGAGAATCTTGGAGGTTGAACCTATGCTTTCTGCCAAAATCGTAATGATGGATGCACTGTTGATTTGTATACTTCAGAAAGTGTTGCTGTGGGAATTGGGAGATGACAAGTTCAATCCTTAACTCACCACCACATACGTGCTGTGGCCCTTCTCTGCCTCACTTCCTTTTGATAAAGTGGAAATGACAGATTTACTGAATGGTAAATACAGATAAAACTGAGTGTTTCTTTCTTCTTCCTCAAGGTTTTGTCAGAATGTACAAATAGCTGTGATGAAAAAAGTGAGGAAACTAGATTGATGGAGGTGAAAAATCACACCAAGAGTGACTGAGGAAATCTGTGAACCTATGCCTTAGGTGAGGATGTTTTGTCAAAACTGACATTTGCCAACATGATACTTCTTTTGGGATAAATACCAATATGAATTTACCCAGTACTTGCTTAGGAACATTTCTTTAAAGCAGGCGTTATTGACTATAAAAGCAGTTACTTATTTCTTCTTAACTGCAGAAATGCAGGCAGTTTCTTATATCCTGAGAGCCATGTATGAGAATTTCTTGTACACTTTGTATTCTTCTAGAGGCAGCAAAGATTTCACTGAAACTTTTAAATTGCATATATTAAGACTGATTTATTCTCCTCCTTGAGCTTGATCCTTCTCACCCCCATTTTTTAATCTCAGACAATTTTTTATTTAACCTTTGAAGGAAGTCTTCTTAAAACAATACTAAATCATTTTTGTGTGAGAGAGGTCATTTTGACAGTCTACAATCATATCAATAGCTATAATTGCACTTTAATCAGAAAAAGATCAAATATTGAATCCTGTTGCCGGAATTACTTCAGCCTCTGATTAGCCTATTATTTTCTGTGACCAGCTGTCACTTCCAAACACTTTTGCCTAAGAGTATGAACAGACTCCACAGAGTTTTATGGTAGGGCTTTTTTGGTTTGGATTTGTTTGGGTTTTTTATGAATATGTAAAGAGACCTGTAGAGAAATAAAACTTCATTGTGTACTTGCATTCAGAACTCTTTATTAAGGGAATTGATGTCCAAATCCATTTTACTTCAAGTCAAAAAGTCCTTGAACTTGTTCAGAAAGATGCCATAACTAGTTGGCATCAAAAGTTAGATGACAAAACAGCTTCCTGGATCTGTCCATTTATAGGACCCAGGTCTGTACTCTATAAGGAACAGACAGCTTACTTTGTAATTTCTTCATTTGTTTGTTTGTTTTTAAATTTGACAACAATAAATGCTTTCTTATGAACCTAGATAACTGACTTCAATGGCAAGTGAGTTTTGGCTTAATGATTTGATGCTAGGATCAAGTGTATTTTTATCTTTGGTAGGCTTCCCAGAGTACTTTCCCTCTGTCTACTGAGACCTAAGATTTTTGAAGGTGTTTTTGGCCCAGCTTGCAAGGAAAGCATAGATACTAATACCTGGCCTGTGATTTAGTTTCTCCAACTTTTGCTTTATTTACGGTATTGCGTTTTTAAAAATATTTCGGTTTGTTTTAGGACATCACGTCATGGTGATGAAATTGCTCAGCCCTTATAACAGTGTCATTCTCTTGAAAATTTTGGGAGGTTGAGTTCACCTTCTGCATGGTTGATTGCAAAAGATTTTACATTTTAAATGAGGAAGGGAAATACCCTACTACAGAGTAAAAGTAGGAGTACAGATTTTAGTCTTACTAAAAAGGATAATTGACATTTGAGAAATACATAGAATAAATGCTTTCAAATAAATTGTCTTACATTTCCTGTGTTTGTGAAAATTTTTTGTGTTGTTAAAAGCAGTGTGAAAACATACTTAACATATTTTTATGTCAGCTATTTTGGACTTGTAGTTCATACTGTACTTTTCTCTGTATTGAGATTAATGTTGAGAAAAAGGGTAAGGCATTTTTGTTATGGCCAATTTATTTTATTTCAGACTGTATTATCACTTGGTGAAAGCCCTATTGATTAGCCTTCATAGCTTTACAGAGCTTTTCTTGTAAGCACTTAAAAGTTTGAGTTGTCTCAGTCCCATAGGACAGAAAGAAAGCTGTTAGTACCATGAAATTCTTCTGTATGTTTCCAGCAGCTTGAAGCCTCCTCTTGGAATGCAGAATATTAGCACATTAATGTTATTAACCCCTTTAGTACAAAATGGGTTTGGAAGTAAATATATTTTTATATCTTCAAAGTCTAGGTTGTTTCTTCTATGTCAGTACAGTTTCTTAAAGCTGAAAAATGTGTTGCTGTGCGACAAACAGATGCTGCTCTAACAATGCAATACATTATGTACCAAAAATGATCTTGGTTTTAATCATAGATGCTGATTTAATGAGAGAAGACTCTCTGACATCAAAAATGGATTTAGGGTGTGATTTTGTTTTCTCTATGTTTTCTCTACATAATTAATAGGAATATGGTACCTTATATATTCTCTTTTAAATTTGAAAATGTACTTTGGTTTTATGCCATTTTATACTCCTGTTTTCTAATTCTGCCTTGTACAATAGTCTTTTTTTTTTTTTAATTCCTTTTTTGTGATATGAACACAAGGGCATTAGTAAATCTTGTATCTTTAGAGTATTTCCTCAGAAATTATTGACTTCTTGCAGAATCATTCTGTTCATAGTTAATCCTTTCATTTTGCATATATATTCTTTTTCATTTATTTTCTAAGTGTTTCCTATCCAGTGTTTTCATCCTGCATTTAGCATGTTGGACATGTAAGATGTTTGTCTGTAACTAATGTTAGTTTATGGATCAGGAAAACAATGCTCATCAGTATCTTCAGACACTATCAGTACTTCATATCTTGAGAATACGCCTGACCTCCTGGGAGCATTTCATTGTTGATATCTCTTCATTTTATTCTGCAGATATTTTGTAACTTAACTTTAGTTGCTAGCTCTAATCCCTTCTATCACCGATACAAATTTTGATTGACAATTTTACTTTTAGATAAAGTCAGATAATACTATACTTGGGGGGGAAAATGTCTTCATATTGTGTTTTTAATTCCACTGAACCCAGCAGAGTTAAATGTAGTTTGGATGCACAGGGAAGAATTAATGATTGGAAGATACAGAGTTGGTAAATTATTTATTCTGGCCCTGAGGAAGCTGAAAAGCTGAGTGAAAGACTAATAAATCATTTGTGGTAGTGCTGGTTGTCACTTCCAATTATTTTAGACGGTTTTGTGATAAACTGCAGCACCTGCTAGATATCCCTGCACCATCCCTTGATGCTTGCAGTGCAGCTTGTTCAGTCGATTATCAAAGGCAAATTTGTCTAAAGTTTCCTCAGGTTGGAAAGAGAATTACTTTTCTCAGTCACTCCTTCCTCCAATTGTTAAGTTCCTTTTTCATTGCATGCATGTAATAGGCAAAATCAATGATATATGTAGAATTTTATTGACATAATGTACATTCGGGTATGGTTGATGAAACCACTGAGGAACAGGATGAGGGGTGATGTGTCTGCGAGTGTAAATGTGCCTTTGAAAAACTCGCTTTCATCTTTCTGCGTAGCAGTTGTTTCTAGTAACATGAAAACTAGTATTGGTCCTCTGGTTTTGAGGATTATGTTTCAGGTAGTGCTGAAGATACAGAGGAGACTAACTTGAATATCGGTTGACTTTGTCACTTGTTAAACTTTTCTACTGCTTTTATTCAAAAGGTCTTAGTTTAAAAACATGATTATATATACAGATCATACATGGTGCATGCAACACTTGCACTAACAGATTAAAGCAGAGAAAAGTAGTTGAAGGACTGGAGAAAAGATTAAGAAAGAACAGTGAAGTGATTTTTAAAGAGTGAAGGAAGAAAACTGTTGGAAAGTTTAAGGCTGCTATTAGAGAAAAACTTAAAGTGAGATAAAAGGTGAAGAAATAAAGAACTGAGGTGGGTTAGTGGAAGGCAGCTGTTTCTTGATATCACTTCACTGAGAATTACACTGTTAGTCATCGTCTCGTACAGCTGCAGTCTGGACACCCTTTTCTCTGAGGCAGAAGAACCAGGCCTATCCTGAGAATATTTGTCTTTCTAAACTGAAAAGGTGATAAAATACAATGCCATACTATATGCATTGCTTGCAAGGTTCTAGATGGTCATCTCAGAAAAGAGTTTCAGAAAGTTGAGCTCAAAGTTTGTGTGTGGTCTGAAGGATGGGGAGGAGGGAGTTCCTGATTGTTCATGCACTTAACACGTTCTATTTCTGCTCATCTTGGGGAAAGAACTGCAAAGGTTTAAAATTGCATTTGTATTGAAATAAACTGGAATGCAAAGTAGTCAGCTTAAAGCTGTTGAGATTCTCTTTCATGTCTATTACAGGTGAATGAATGCATCTTAACACATCTTAGCACATAGTGCTGAAAGACTTGCTTGTAAATGTCGAATGCTGTAACTTAACTATTACATGGCAAGTTTTCGGTATCTTCTCAATTACCTTCCTAACATCATCCATCCAAATAACATTGAATTCTGAATATTCAGGGTCAATACAGCATACAGCTCCAATCCTTGGAAGGTAAACAATTCAAGTTGTTTTTAATATTGATTTCAGTTTTTTCGTTAATGGGTCCTAGCTTGGAATTTCAAGTGAAAACTTTGTCGTAGGAAGTGGTGATATTTTGATGCAGATAGATAATTCAAGTACAATCAGAGAAGTGCCCATGCTGACTAAAATCAAAATTAAAAGAGCTTTGTTTTCTTGTTTTAAGTCTTGTTCAGGCAGACTTGTTTTTTTTTCATTGTGCTTTTGTAGGTGAGGAAGGAATCAGGTGAAAAATTCAAGCACAGTCACCTTGCTCCCCCAGATGACTTCAACACAGAGAACTGCAGAATTTCAGCTCTAGGTCTGTGAACTTTAGGAGAGCTCCATGAATACATCTGTTCAAGTTCCAGCAAGTAGAAACTAGGTGCCAGAAAAAAATACAAATCTCTGTCAAGGGGTACTTGCTGTCTGTGGAGACAGGATTTTTTGCTTTTTCCTGGAAGGTTATTTTGCTGTATCAGAGTCTGTTATTTGCAGCTAATGATGACAGTATAGAAATGCAGGTTGTAGGAGCTGATTTATATTATTATAATTCAATTATTATTTGCAGGTATTTCTGTAAGCATAATATATCTGATAGTAACTGAAAATCTGGAATTATTCCTGCAGTTTGAATCAGCCATTTATTCATGATTTGAACATAAAGACTTACATGGCATGGACATTAATTGTCAATTTTTTACTTTCCTAATGTTCCTAAGGAAAAGGTGGTGTCTGTAGTAAATTTGGTTTTCAAAAAATATATTTTTACTGTAGTAATTTTGTATTTATTTATTTATTACTAAACACAGTAAGTACATTTCTGAATTTTTAGTTACATGTACAAAGATATGTACATATTGTTTACATGTACAAAATTAATATTTTTTAAATTTTGCGTGAAAAACCCAATTAATTTATTTTTACAACTTTTCAAATTCATGTTCAGTTCACACTGAGTTAAGTGCACAAAGATAGTGATATGTTGGGTTTTTAACATACATGTTAAAATTGGTAGGACAAAAAATGCATTTCAAAACAAGAATTAACTTCTTTAATGAGAAATTTATAATAAACTGAGCTGGTAACTCTGCTTCAAAAAAAAGGTAAATTTTATCGTCAGAAAATATTTTTATTCTATTCTAAAATAGAACAAGTCTTTCTGCTTCTCCTGTTATTTTACAACATTCAAAGTTGTTGAAGTGTCCCAACCAAAACTTTTAAAAAATAGGTAAGTTATTTCAAATTCATCTGAGAGATTGTCACAGTCTATAAATGCTGAATAAGTAATTAAACAGACTGTTTCCAGGTTTTTGCCTGTTTTTTCCTTAAACCTTTAACAGTGAGGCATATGACAGCCAGAGTGATTCAGATAACACACACTTCTAGTCTCCTGTCTCCAGCCTGTCCAATAAAAACTTCTTAGAAGGTTTGCTTAGGAGTTTGAGGAGTCTGTGACATTATTTCCCACTATACACTATTCTGCCTTTTGGAGATCTGGAAGCTTTTGCCGAGGAGAATCAGCAATGGTGTCTTTTTACCTATCAACTTGAAGCTGTGTTGTTTGGGGCTTGTGAGTTTTTTGTGTGTATGTTTGGTTTTTTTTGGTGGTGTTGTTCATCCCCCATTTTTTTTCTCTCCTCTAAAAATTAGGTTACTTTTTGATCCTCTGTAAAATTTTAATGTCCCATGGCAAACAGTTCTGTCGATTGACTTTTAACTAGGTGAAGAAATAACTCCTTTTGTTTGTTTTGCAAATGCCACTTAGTAACTTCGTTCAGTTATCCCATTCTCTAATTTTATGCCCTAATAAAAAAAATAAAAAATAAAAGTGTATCAGCTTTGGATGAAGGGGCAGGCAGCTCAGGACAACAAGAGAGTTGTGAGGTTATAAAGGGAGAATGCAGGAAGGGCCAAAGCCCAACTATAACTTAATCTGGCCACTGCTGTAAAAGAAAAAAAAGTCTGTAAATACATTAGCAACAAAAGGAGGATTGAGGACAATCTCCATCCTTTATTGGATGTGGAGGAAATATAGTGACAAAGAATAAGGAAAAGGCTGAGGTACGTAATGTCTTCTTTGCTGCAATATTTAAAAGAAAGACCTGCTGTCCTCCAGGTACCCAGCCCCCTGAGCTGGAAAACAGGAACAGGGACCAACATGAAGTTTCCATACTCCCAGGGGAAGTGTTCAGTGATCTGCTACACCACTTAGAAACACGCAAGTCTATGGGGATGGATGGGATCCACCCAAAGTAGTGAGGGAGCTGGCTGAAATGTTCACAAAGTGCTTTCATGCATTTACCAGAAGCCCTGGCTCACTGGGGATGTCCCAGTTGACTGCAGCTTTGCAAGTGTGGAGCCTGTCTACAAGAAGGGTCAAAAGGAGGATCTCGGGAACTAAAGGCCTGTCAGCTTGACAGGTGCTGGGGAAGATCATGGAGCAGGTCATCCTAAGTGCCATCACATGGCATGTACAGAAGAACGGCAGGATCAGGCCCAGCCAGCATGGGTTTATGAAAGGCAGGTTCCTGTTTATCTAACCTGACGTCTAATGGCATGGTGATCCATTTACTGGATGAGTGAAAGGCTGTGAATGTTGTCTGCCTGGACATGAGTCATGGTTTGCCCAGTGTTTCCTGTAGCATTCTCTTGGAGAAACTGGCTGCTCATAGCTTGGATGAGTGTACTGTTTGTTGGGATGGAGGGAGGGAGGGATGAACCCAGAGACTGGTAGTGAATGGAGTTGCCAGCTGGCAGCCAGTAACAAGTGGTTCTCTCCAGGGCTCAGTACTGAGACCAGCTCTGTTTAATATTTTCATCAAGGATATGGATGACATGATCAAGTGCGCCTGTGGTCATTTTGCAGCTGACACCATGTTGGGCAGGAATGTTGATGTGCTGGAGGGTAGAAAGCCTGCACAGAGGGATCTGGACAGGCTGGATTAATGGGCCAAGGCCAATGGTCTGAGGTTCAACAAGGCCAAGTTCCAGGCCCTGCCCTTGAGTCACATCAACCCAGGCAGTGCTGCAGGCTGGGGCAGAGTGGCTGGAAAGCTGCCTGGAGGAAAAGGACCTGGGGATGCTGATTGACTACAGCTGATCATGAGGCAATGTGTGCCCAGGTGGCCAAAAAGGCCATTGGTATCCAGGCCTATATCAGCAATAGTGTGGCCAGCAGGATGAGGGCAGTGATTGTTCCCCTCTACTGGGCACTGATGAGGCCACATCTTGAGTCCTGTGTCCAGTTCTGGCCCCATGAGTACAAGAAGGACACTGAGAAGCATGGCCAGAGCAGGGCAATGAAGCTGGTCTGCAGCACAATTCTGATGAGCAGCAGAAGGAGCTAGGGTTGTTTAACCTTGAGAAAAGGAAGCTTGTGAAACTTTATTGCTCTCTACGACTACCTGAAAGGGTGGTCGTATCCAGGTGGAGGTCTCTCACTTTTCCCAGGGAACAATCATTAGGACAAGAGGCAATGGCCTTGATGATCTTAAAGGTTTTTTCCAATCTAAATATTTCTGTGATTCTATTATTCTGTTTCCTTAGGATTGCTCTTTAATCATCTTACGTGCTTGTACAGAAAAAAATAGGGCATAAAAGAGCTTTCCTCCAACAAATAATTAGTAATCTGTCTTTGTGTACTACACAATGGAATAATGTCGTCAAGGTAATCTGCATGGTAAAGGCAGTGTAAAGAACAGTATCCCTGTTTTCCTTAAAAAAGATGAGTGTCAATTCCAAATTGCTGATGAAGATGTCCATTGGTTTGTTGAACTAGAATGCATAAAGTGATTAAAATACTGATTTAATGACAGTTGTATCACTTCTGTAAATACTTATGTAGTATACTCTCTTCTCCAATAAAATTAAATTAGGAGGCATTCCCAAATATTAAATCCTTTTTTTTTTTCTATTGAAAATAATAATAAACTATGGAGCTACTAAGCTTTAAATCCTTTACAGAGTATTTATTGGAAACTATTTTAAGAGTTCTGATAGGAGTATATCTGGAAAAAATTTCAAGGATAGCCTTGATCCAAGCATGGGAGGTCATACATACCTAATATACTGCAATACTTTGTTAGATTTCTGCCTTAAGACTTAGGAAGACTGCCGTTTAAACAGTGCAATCAGCTGTTCAAAACAATTTTGGCTAACAAGCTATGGAACACAGAAAATAGAACTGAAGGGGAAAAAAAAATTTACAACTTTTTATCTTCTATGTTAGACCAGTTTTCAAATCCATTGTCTCTGTCATTTCAAGCAGGTATCCAGAAAGCACAGTAAAGGTATTTGCCAATGAGAAGTTATTCATGTGTGAAGATGATTGTTAGCTTTTTAGTATTTGCTTTCTCTGGAACAAGAGTGAGAAGTGCATGTTATAAAAAGAGGGGTGAAGCTCTGTTAATAACAGCAGGGAAGGCAGTATGACTATGGCAGCTGTTGGCAGACAAATGTAATACTGAGGTGGACTAGGTGGGATCTTGCCTCTCTGCTGAGGACAGATGATCTCTTCCCCATTGTAGTGTTTGTTGAGGCTTCAGCCATCCTGCATTCTATCAGTCTGCTTCAAGGGAATAAGTATTAAGATAATCTTGTTTTGTGGTAAGAGTTTAAAAATGTTGTGATGTGTAGGACAGCAAGAGCAGGAAAAGCACTTTGGACTTGCAGTTGGTGATGGTGGTTGCTGCCTGGTAGAAATGTTTAGTTTGTGTTCTTGGACCAACCTCAAAGAAAGTTTTGTCCTTCATGTGGAAGAGTTTTGTCTTTCTAATCACAGCAAATTTTCTTCCCCATGGAACTCTGGGTAGTTATTTAACTGAAATCAAGGAAGTGCACAGAAGAGAGAGCTCAAACCCAGAATTTTATTCCTTGATCCTGAAATATGCTGCAGCTGAGTGATGATGAAGATATGAATAATTGAGTAACTTTTAGTCATTGCTAGAATGGAGTAGAGTTTTCCAGCTAACAGAAGTGGTGATAAGTGTTTTTTCTGCAGATGCTGCCAAATACCAGGTTAGCATCAACGAAGAATGTAAGTGTTGCTAGGCTACAGAGTAGATTGGTGAACTGTGATTCACAGTTCAAACAACTGTGTTTTCACTTGTTTTTTTGACCATCCCTTATCCATCTCTTTAGTGGATTACATTAGCCAGATGTTTGTCCATGAGGTGATTTTGTCCAACTACTTCAAGGTTGTGGCAAGTACAGGCAGTTAGAATGGTTCATTGGAACCCTGCTAATTCTATGCCTGTGTCACTTAGCAAGTCTCAAAACAGCTGCATGTGGCTCTCAAGAAGGAGCAGAAAAAGAAATGATACTTCAGAAATTTCACAGGCAAGGAACTGCTGGGAATTGTTCCGAGTTTTCTGCCAGAATTACGCAGATCACTACTTGAGTAACCAGGACATGTGTCACATCTTTTAAAGTAGGTGAGAGTTCATCATAGGTCAAGAGCTGTTGAGATACGCAGAAGAGTGAAAATAAATGTTTTTTCTTTTTACAAAGAGATCATTCAGAGATGCTGCTAAGTGCTTTTAGTCCCTTACTTGATTCAAAACTAAATATGCTTGTAGTTGGCCTTTGTTAAGTAATTTCATTACTTGCTTGGGGACAGGTTGTGTGACACTGAGAATTAAACTGCTTCTGGTTGTGTTTGCTCACTGTTAGATTGCTGAGTGTTCGAAAGAGGAAGGGAAGATTCTTCCATTACTGCACTATTTTTGTCCAGAGCTATGCAAGCTCATGACTCTGCCATGAGAGACACTGTCATGCCACATATGATGAATTATATTTGGAAATCTTTACATTGCAGCCCAGACAGACCTTCATAATAAAATGTCCTGAAGTTTGAAAGTGTAGGTGATTTCTACTAGTGGGAATGAGTTAATAGCTCCTTATTGTTGCAAAAACCTTATATATGTGACTGGTCTCAATAAGGCTTTTATATGCTCAGCATTGAGAAGGGTAATTCTTAAAGAAACCTTTTGACACCTGTGCTTCACACTGTGTCACTGCAGTTATCTGGTGACCCGGACCTATGTTGTTGGAAAGAATCCCATGGCTTGTGGTGTGCCACAAGGGGCACAGCCAGGGGTTTGAGACGTGTGTTTCGGCTATAATCCTTTACTTTCTGTCAATTAACATTTTAACTTTTGGGTGCTGTTTTATTTGTTAATCTTTCAGAAAATATGTTAACTAAAAGGGAAACTAGCTGTTGTAGTGGGCCACTATGTTCACATGTGGAACTGAAATACAGTGGTCATTTCACTGTGGTTTTGCCACTGCTGGAGTTTGTGGATGCCCTTGGCCCTTTCTGGTGTAGCCAGCAGCCTTGGACACTCTTGCTGACCACTGCCTTAGAAAGCCAATGTTCTGTCAATGCAACTGATCAGGTTGCATTGATCTTAATTTTGATATTTTGCTTCTATACTTAAATCTCAACTAGTCTTTCCTGTTTCTAAATGCTTCCTAAAACGCCTCCATCCTGCTGCATGGTGTTGGCAATTGTTCTCTTGTGCACTGTTTGCAGAAATAACAACAGACTCAGACTAAGGACAAAGTTGCATCGTTGCTCCAGATTGTTAATTTTTCTCTCTAAAGATTTAGAAGATTAAATTTCACAAGTGGACATTATTGGATAGTATTTAAACACTAATTAAAGGTACTAAATATAAAATTGTGAATATTGCTGCTGTCTTTGGAAGCTGGAATTTACTTCATTGCAGAACAGTATAGGCTGCTAACTGAACAGTGGCTGCGGTTATCTCTCAACTTTGCTCTTACCTGGATATCGTCATTGTAGATATTTTCAGACTTAGCACCTTGCTATTTGGCTGTAGAAATCAGGCTGATTAATGTAACTGGGAACTGGAAATATATAAACATGCTCTTTAACCAAGATGTTCTTGATAAAAATATGTATAATGAGATGTAATTTTTTAAGAGTCTGTATTGCTCATTGTGAATTTATTTGGGGAAAAAGAGATGCAAGATGAAAGATTTGATTTCCAACTTCTTGCTTATTTGTGTGGTGTATTATTTATTTAAATGGTAAAAGAGTAAATTTAAGGCATGTTGCATATTTTTTCTGTCTTTAATGTGTTTTTACTGTCTTTGTATCAGCACTATCACTTACTGAATTGTGCTTTGAAAGGATGCTTTGTTTTGTAAACTTGGGTTGAAATTTGGTTTTTGGTTAAATCTAAGAAGACACCGTTACAGTGAATATTTGGCTGAAGAATTAGGCTCTCACTTTTAGCCATTAGGTTCTCACAGGTAATTCTGTTCTTATTTTGTCTAAAGATGCGTCACTTCAAGCTGCAGTTCTTCGGCATGCCATGTTGGGAAAACGCTTTATTTCATAACAAGAACTCTGTGAATTGGGAATGCAAAGACCAGGGCAATTTGAAATCAGTCTTGAATTTTATTCTGTGCAAATAGACTCTGTGCTATTCTCAGCCTGCTGATATTTTGAGTATTGCAGCTAGTTGAACACTTGTGACTTCTAATGCTAGATTCATGCAATGGAAGAGGTGATGGAAAATCATTGCGTCTGGGTTGTCTTTGTGATTCATATTACCATAATAATAAGAGCATTCATCCTGACTACAAAAACAGAAGTTTGTGACTACTTTAAAAGTCTGTTTTAAAGATGTGTGGAGCACTTGTTTGTTTTCTGGACTAGTAGCTGTATTTTGGAGCAAAAGAGTTTCACATTGCCCAACTTATGAGTCTGACATTGGTGACTGTGCTAATTGTAATAGAGCTGTGGAACTGTTTCATTCCAGATGGAACTTTAATCTGGCTTCTGATTGAGCTGAGTGTCCTTGTAGAGTCTCTTAGCATCTGCTTTGGAAATGTATATAACATTATTCAAAATTTGTACCAAATTAAACCACCCTAAGGCTATAATTCAATTTTTCTTTATTGAAAAATGTATTGTCAACAACTTTATGCCACAGAGTAAAATTTGCACTAGATCTATTATTTTTTTGGCTATTAACTAGTCATTTATATTACTGTGATTGAATTTCCAGCTTCTTCAAGTTTACCTTTCCAATTGTAAGCTTACACTAAGGAATCAATGAATAAGGCAAATGTCGTGTCCTGTTTTTTTGTTTATGGAGTTGTTTTTTTTTTGCTAAAAGTAGATGAGCTTGCATTGATGCTTTCTAGCATAAATGATTGGGTTATATTTTTATTTATCAAATAAATGTGTTAATAATTCTGGATGAATTCTGTGGATGAGGTCTGAGATACCTGTTTTGATATTTGGATTGTAAAGTCAAAAAGAATGCATTAAATATATTGGAATACACCATATCACATGATACACATTCTATATCTTACTTTAGTTTCTCTTGTGTCTCTAACAGTTAGTGATAATGACTTTTCTTATTTCTCAATTTCCTAAAGTCTGCTGTATTTAATTATAGATATTATAAAATCTTCTTGAGCTCAGTATAGCTGCTGTTTTGAATACCATTTCTGTTACTAAAGATGGTCAGATTAGGGTAGCAAATTGATTCAGTTTTTCAGTTAAGACATGATTTGTGAAATAGTCCCTACCTAGTTATGAGGAGGCTCTAATAAAGTTATGAAATGCTAGGCTGCTGTGTATGTTGATGATAATATTCAGTAGATACTCTTCTTATTTCAGTTTTGGGCATGAGCAAAATTTTAAATCACAGAATTGCAAACTGAAATTGTAATAAGCCAGCTACCAGTGTTACTGAATTTTGTTTATTCATTTTTTTTCTTGTTTCATTGCTGAGTCGAAGAGCCATTAAGCACTTAGCCAAGTTCAGTCTTGTAAGTAGGTAGAACAATGTGTTAAGTCCCTTTGTAATCTAATTTTCCTATTACAACTGTGCTACACAACAGAAAGCCAAGTAGAATTTCCAATGTATAAGTGCCATTCTCTCCACTTCTAGCAGACTGATTTGCCCAGCTTTTTGGAGAATGGGTGTCAGAGTCTAGCTTCAATAGTGGAATATGAGCCCTAGTTTACTGACATCCCCACTCGAGCTTCATGCAGCATTAGATGTCCCCATCCTCTTTCATTAAGTTCCTATGCAAGTCTCTATGCATTCATTTGAATTTGTGTTGAAGAAAAAAAAGAAATTATTTATTTTATAATCCAGATGCTTCCAGTATTTGATTTAAAAACAATTAAATTGCTATGAGAACAGAATTGCAACCCCACAAAATGGGTAGCCATTCAACTAGTGTAAAAGGAAATCTCCACTTCCCTAACATATATTCCTTTGGACATATTAGCTGCCTTACTCCAGCTTTCTTCATGCTCCATCTTTTATGCTTGAAGAAGTTTAGACAGGTTTGTGTTTCCAAGCTCTTTGTCAGTGAACAGAAGAGGTTGTACACAAGTTCCTTCACGGCAGAAGCCTATCTTCTGGAGGAAGGCAGTGACCAGGCCAAAATGCGTTATCTATCTCCTGTCAGACAGCCTTAAATCAGCATTAAACTGTCATGCATTTATTAGAGTGTACAGAAATTGCAACATTTTTGTGATTTCTTTCCTAATGCTTCAAGCATCCTCATTTATGTGTTACAAGAGACAATAGTTACGAAGTGAGAGTGCACACGAGATAGAGACATAGTTGCCAAATCAATCTCTTTGGTATCTTAATGCCATCAGCTTGTACTGAAGTCTGAAAATATGTGACCGAATCACTCATTAATTTCTAGAGAGTGAGTGAAGAGTAAATACTATCATTCAGAGTGTCTTTTCTAGCACGATATTGGAAAGATCCCAAAACTAACACAATATCAAGGAAGTGGATATGTAGGAATGCAGTAATAATATTCTTCCTTTTCTTCCACCATCTTTCTTCTAATATTTTATATTTCAGTACCTTTTGGGAATTTGCTTTTTCAAGGTTTTTTCATATCAAGAACAAGTGAAAAAAACCCAGAAAGACCCTCTTCCATTTACTTTCCCAGATTCTTCCATAAAAATAAACCATAAGAAACATGGTTTGTGGGAACATGACCTACTTTCAGAAAGTCACTATTTCCCTCTTCTTTCTCTTATATGAGAGTTCTTTTTGTAGGTCACGCATGCTATCAAATACCTAGTATGACCCCCAGATTAGTGGTGTTGCCATTCAGCTGGTCAGCTGCAGAGAGGAAGCTATTTCAACATCTATGTGATGCCTGCATGGTTGTACCAAGAGGAGTTGCAGTGTATTTACACTGTGGTTTGACAATCATTAAATTACTATTTGGCGTAGGTAAAATTATTTCTAAAAGTGTGAAAAAGTAATAGACTGTTTCTTGTGATGTTTTAGCCATTAGTAAGTTTAATTTATCCTCACTAAAATGAAATTAAATTACATAAATATGTATCTTGGATAAATGTAGATGTTCTTCAATTAAATTGTAAAAATCAAAAAGAAAAGGGGCTAAATAAAGTGAAAATATTTAATTCATAGATACCTGGATTTTGGTTTGACCTATGTTTGTTAAAGGCAGATATGTTTGTCATTCTGATGAAGATGCATTTCTTCTTACCTTGCTGTTGACAGAATCTCACCTACTTTTCCCATTTATTATGATAATAGTCTACCAGATGTCATATGTCACAGCCTAGTGAAGTTGTCTCTGCCTATTACCACTTACATATAATGTGCATTCTAGTTTTCCTTTCCTTAATTTAGAAAATTTTATATGCTCTTTGACATCCCTTGTTTTATTAGTAAAAGAATAGAAGCAAACTGTTTAAAATACTTGAAAGCAAGTTTAGAAAGAGTAGGCTATTTTATTCCCATTTTATGTAACATTATGTTAAAAGTCTGCCTTTGTATAGTTGGATAACCTGAATCTCATACAAATGGTCATACATGTTAAAACTCTAGTAAAGTTACCCTGTGCAACTTTTTTTGAAGACTGCCCATTTCAGTGGACAGATACACAGGTAAGTGCAAATAAGAAAGGCTGAAAACACAAATTACCATATGTTATGGATACATCTAGTGATAGGATCTACAGAAATCACATCTATTTAGCTAAAACATAAAACTGGACAATAGTCTTTCTTGAAAGAGTTTTAATCTAAAGGACAGGTTAATCTCTTGCATGTATGTACAGATAGGAGAAGAAAAAAAAAAAGTTTTAGCACAGATGCAGCAAGGTGCCTTTGATTGAAGGTGTAGTGTTGTACACCTCTGTGAGTTACAACCATATGGAATTCACACCACTCTTGTGATGAATGGAACCTCCTGTTGCAGAAGTAGAGCTACAGTGAAAGCACAGCCAGACTGGGGAACTAGCACTTTTCAATTGCATTGGAAAATTTTATTTCCATACAAAGTTTTGTGCTGAAAAGGTTTATATATTGAAAAATGTGTGTTTTCTACAAGTTTGTGCTGTGTTCATTTTGCATTATGTACCAGCATAGAAGATCACACTGACTTTTCATTCTTAAGTTTTGTTTTTATGTTTGGGTGCTTTTTTCCTGTTAAAAAATGGTAAAAGTGCCCCCTAGATTTATGGATTTTTGTGCTTACATACTAGAACCTACAGAATTCCATTTAAGATGTTCTTTCACTTTCAAAATCCATATTCAGAAGTTTAAAGGTTTTTCTTTAGTCCAGATCAACAACAAGGATATGCAACAATCAGCAATGTAGTGTAGTTTGTTTTCTTATATTTTACTGTGGAATTGTTGATACATAAGGGTAACTGTTGCATGAAAATGCTTTTGTTCTTCTACAGTAATATTTTAGATGAAAGAATGAATTCTTCTCTGTACATTCCTGAAGGCATCATTGCAGTCCTTAAAGCTGTGTTATATAATGTAATATAGATGAATATGACAAAAGTCAACAAAGGAAACTTATGCTTGAGGTAGAAGAAATCAATATGAAGCCTGATATTTTTCTTTTATATTTGCAATATCTGTGCAACCAGAATTGACCAGGGCTCAGAATACTTGTAATTAGACCATCCTAAAAAAAAAAAAAAAAAAAAATTGAAATAAAAAGTGGGTCGCTGTGTGAAATCAGTATTGTATTCCTGAAATTTCTTTCAAAATGAGTTTTAATTTCTCATGAACAAAATCCCAATACTTAGGTTTAATCAGTATGCCTTTCAAAGACTCAAATTTTTCAAGTGACTATTTTAATTTTAAAATTAAAGCAAAGGAATGTGTTAAATTGTAAAGATTAGTTTTCTGTAGAAGTCAAACAAAAGTAAAACTCTGTGTATTAATTAGGAATCTCTCTTTTATTGAAATTATTATCTGTCAGATGTCCATCTTTGTAAAATGAAAAGTGGGAGAAAAAAAAACAAACGGGAGAAATTTGTATAAAATAACTGGTTTCTTGTGTTGTTTTCCTCCCCTTTCTTTAAACAAAATGTAGATAGCAAATCGTAGTCCTGCTGCAGTCCTGTTACACTGAGCAAAAGGCAGACTTGATGCACAGAAAGGAACTTTTTGTTCAGTCTTATCTTGAGAACACTTTTCTAAGTGAGCAAAGCCTATACTTAGATAATATTTCTACCTTCCTGTAGCTAAGACATATGAAGTATTTATATCAATAATATAAATAAATAATATTTTAATAATGGGGCACCAAACGAGGATATCTTTAGGCTAATGGAGCAAATGTGGACTAGTTGATGAGCTCTCTACAATTCTGAATTCAACACTTAGACATGATTAGAGGATGTATGCATTTTCTTCAATTTAGAAGCAGTAGCGGTTCAATAAAGCTGAAATGACATCAGTTTTCTCTCTTTACAGTCCATAATGCCAATTAGACAAATATACTTAAATTTCTTACAGAGGCCTAGATTTCAAATGAAAGAAGCATTTGTTAACAGCATTTAGAAATAATTCTACCGTAAGTTTTGGTTTAAACTTGTGCTGTAGGCTTGTGGACTCTGTTTTCCAGAGCTTTTTTTATTTTCTTGTGGTGTTATTATGACAATAAAATTTTATATGATCAGATTTATTTTGTAGTATGATTCTTGGTCAATTTTTTAATCCAGATGTATTATACAGTAATACAGTTGGTGATGTTTTCCAGCATGCACAGCACTTCATTTGCTAATATGTGAATTAGCAGAATATACTTTTTAAAGTAGAATCAATAGCTTTGTATAAAATAAGCCATTTTTAAATTGTTCAATCCTACTTTTTAATTTTTTTTCAAGAATGGATTAATCATGTTTCATACTTGATACTTTTTCTGCAGATAACTGCTTTGTGTGTTTGTAGTTTACTACTTGTTTCTCAGCAGCAACATCTCTTCAGCTCTAAATCCAAGGAAGAAACAAGTATACAGATTTATTTTTATTCTTGCATTTTGTCTGCATTTCACTCATTTGTTTTCATTTTATTGGTCCAAATAGGCCAAAGAGAAAACCATGACTTTGTATGCAAAGAGGTGAGGTTAGTTTGGTTATGAATTAATATAATAAAAAACCATCAGAATTTAATTGTTATTAAAGATGCAATTTTAAAAAGTACTGTCATTAGCGCTCATTCAAAAAATATATTTAATGTAGTATTAATTGCCTTTAAAATAGTGCCCAGTCTCTGAGCACTTTTTACTGAGAATAGGTATAATGTCATGTATTGTAATCTTACTACTTTTAGCTGAAGTCATTCCTTAGCCTTAAGAAAGTTGGCTCAGCTACAGGGAGGTGGAGGTGTGCTTCTGTGCAGTAGTGGTTTTCTCCTGAGCAGAACTCCAGCGTTACTAGTTCCTGACAGCTGCAAGCCAGCCTCTGGGCATCTTGCTAAATTTTCAAATGTAATTATACAGTAGACTTCCTTTAACAAATTCTGTGTTCCCCGCTATAATTATAACAGCTCTTGCCTCTAGCCTGTTCCTTATCTTACAACCCACCTCCATATCTCCCACTGCTGGCTGGTGTTATCCAGTAGAGCTGGTGGATCTAAAAAAGCAGAGTTTATTCTCCCTGTTGTCTTTCATCCATACAGAAGATCTATTTCTTCTGATCCATTATACTCAAATGGCATGTCCCTTAAAGCTGAAGATCATTGTCTCATTCACAGGAGATCTGTGGATTAGCATGTCACTTTCATTTTTAAAACATTTTTTGATTGCTATTACAGGACAACAGTTAAGGAATTATTAAGAGCTATCCATGAAGTGGCTGAAGAATCCAGGACAAAGAAAGATGATCTTCTAAAAATACTTTGTTTTCATGCTGTACAGTTCAGGATATAATTTCTTTCTACTATTTGTGTGTTAGGTTTTCATATATGAAGCTGTTCATCCTCCTTTCAAGAACACATGTATAAAGCAATAATAAAAAAATAATAAATAAATAAATAATAAATAAATAAAAATAGGAAGTCACTAAAACTCCTTTTACATTAAACTTTTTTACATAATTTTAGCAAAAGAATGATGAAACAGGAGAAGTTACCCACAGATATTCTCAGTCTAATATTGGCATAACAAAGAGATTTACAAACAGCTATATGGAGTAATAGTCTCCTGTCCACCTGTCTGTTAGCAAGGGAAGGGATGCGTTTGAATATGGAAATCTGAAGGTGAGAGATAAATAAGAGAGAATTTGTGCCGTTGAAGATGTGCAGAGACACTTCTTTTTCTTCAGTTTCTTACTGTAGTTGGCTGTGGTAGATGGACTGGCATTGAAGAACTGTATTGCTGGAAAGTGACAAAGTAACATTCTTTTCAATCTCTCCTGCAGCAGGATCAAGCGCCTTGATCACGCTTTTCCTGAGAAGCTTCGGTTAGTGACCCCAGCACTCCTTGAAGTCATGTTCCCCCTGAGTTCCCATAGTTTGCCTGCATCTTTCTAAGAATTATGATGTACAAAACTGTATAAAGTACAGAAAGAGATGGAAAAAAGTAATTTTAGTTGTTCAATGCAGGTGCTGCCGCATGTGCTGCCAGTTGTGCAAACACCCAACCACATGCATAATGTGCTTTGCAGTGTATTTCAGTGAGATGTGTTTTTCAAAGATCTAACAAAATTTACTCTTTTGATTTGTCATCTTTTCTATTCATTGATACCCTGTGTAATGGTTTACTGCTGGTCCATTTTGTGTTCATATCTATGAACCTTTCTTAAATGTACCACTTTTGATTTGTCTTTATTGATTTGTGACCATATCTTCTATTTTTCAAAAGTATTTCAAAATCTTTCCTTTGAGGTGCTGCTAGTTTCTACCAGATAATATTCTATTATCTGCTGGTTTTAAAAAAACTTACCTGGAGTCACTAGGATTGTTCTAAAAATGACAGATAAAACCAGATGGAACAAATGTCTCTGAGTAACATTTGTAATATATGTATATGGTTTTAGAGAGCAGTTAAAAACATCTTTTTTAGAATAACTGCTCTCTAATTTCAATAGTTTTTGTGTCCAGCTTCTAATGATTATGTCTGGACAGTATTTTGTTATATGCATCAACATTTCTGCATCAACAATGCAGAAAATGTACAAAATCTCTCTAATCTAAAGTTTGTATCACATCTACTGTTATCTCCCATCCATGAACCCCGTTAGCAGTGAAGTCACCCAGATGAATTTGAAAGAATCAGTATTTTTTTTCTCTAGCTTCTTTTATTTTCTTCTTGAAATTTGTTTGCACAACACTGGGTTCTAGAATATTTTCAGGTTTCACTGGTAGAATGTTATTTGAAAGTGGGACTTAGGCACCCTGGGGGAAGACTGGAGAGGACTTGTTCTAAGTTTGGTTGATTGGTTATTTTTCTTTTCTACTTTTTTTGATTTCCTCTATTCTGATCTTTTAGAAATAATGAGACAATAGATGCTACTTTGTTATGTTTTTCTCCATAATTTTCAGCATGACTTTTCATGTTGTTGTTTGTTTGTTTGTTTGTTTGTTTTTCCATTCCTTTTGTTACTATATTTCCTCTCCTTGTTTGTAGCAATGGCATGTGTGTCTTGTATCTCTGTAGGTCTCATTGATCACTGATGCAGGACATGGATGAAAACTTTTTTTCCAGTGAGACAAGCTGACAGGATGTGTAAAAGAAATTTTCTTTGCTTTTGCGTGTTTTGTAACTTCAGAAAGGCTCAGTTAGGCTCATAGCAGTAAGATTTCAAAGGTTACCATCAGAATATTGTATTTCTTTGTCACAGCTTATATACCGGCTGGAATGGTAGAATGGCAATAAACAGGTCAATTCCAAAAGGAAATGAGATACAAAATTTTGCTTCTCTCAAATGTAAAATTAGAGGTGATTGCTTAGTAAAATCATCATTGTAGCCTTTTGAACTGCAGGCCATTAAAATGGGTCAGGCAAAAGATTGAGGTAGGACAAGGGAGACTCTATCTTGGGTTGTTACATCAAAATATGTTAAGGAAATCCTTTTATCCTGAATGACTGTGACTTTGGTATTGGGTAGGATGGCCTATGAGTAGCCTTTTCTTGGTGTTTAATACATTTGTGTGTGACTACTTACTCTTCTTGTGTATCTCAAGATTTCACCCTAAAATAAAACTAAAAAATTAGGAGCAGTGAAAGCACAGTGGATTTTTTTTCAGGTCGGTCATATAAGCTGAGCCTCTTGCCCACCAATAAAGAATGAGAACAGAAGCCAGTATATTTATACCAATTGCTGCTGTCTCTTTAAAATTCAATGTTTTATCTTTTACCTTTCAGTTTGCTTTATAGGTCACTTAATTTTTGTTACTTTCCTTTATTATGAGCTCAGAACAGAATGTTGCTGAATATGCTAAAATAGATGTATATTTTTTAAGGCTGGCATTTAAGCAGACAAAGGATCATGCTTAATACTGCTATGATAATAAATAGTAGTATAATTGATTGTTGATAGAAACCCTTAAAGTATATTTTTATGGTTGAAATGTACTTTGGATAAACAGTGTTCAGTTTGCCTATTAAAATAATTCACTATATACCGTGGTTTCTTTGAGTATTAAGGAAGTAGGACTTTTCCAACAGCAGTAATTGGTTGACACTGCTTGACCTTAATGCAAAGCTACAGTATTTAATGAACAAACGGAGGGAATAAAGTTTTGATAAATAAGGCAATTTTCATGAAACCTTTAGAAATATGCTTGAAGTCTTTTAGTGTTAGATTGACGGTTTCTCCTTTTGTGAAAAGAATAAGTGAATAATTTAAGGCTATATTTCATGTTTTCAGATCTTCATTCTGTCATATAAATAATAGACTGTGAAATGCAGCAGCTCCTGCATTCACAGATTTAATAGACCTGTAAAAGTGAGTATCTTGCTTGGCTTCTGGCATCTTAAGATGCTCTTTTGTGTTCATGTATACCTGAGAAGCAATGCAGAGGTGGACTTTCTTCAGTAACCAAATTCCATACTTTAAACGTGTCATATATTCTGTTTTTAAAGGAATTGGTTTTAAAATACTTTCCTTACATCTTGATGTTGATGTTAATATTTTTGGGTTTTCTTTATTATGATGGAAAGGCATCAAAAAAGTAGTACATGGCTATTTGAAATTAAAGTCTGATTTAAAATTTACGTACTTAGAGACTGTGTGAAAAGCATTCAGGTTTGAATCCCTCAGCATAAATTTTCTAAATACCATTGAATCTTGATGAGAAATTCATCAAATGTATTTACTAAAATAGTAAAATATCAAAGTAATTTGTTTTGTTTAGTACATATATTCTTATTTCTGTAATTTTTGTTTTGTTTTAATGGAAACAATATTGGGGGAGGATGAACAGACAATAGTAAAATTAGACTTGTTTCTTTTCTTTGTTTCCGTCCTCTTTTCCTCCTCCTGCCCCTTAGTTTTGCAAGGAGAGTGAAGTAAGGCTTACTGAGAACAGGTGGCAAAGCATTGGGATGTTTTCATGTTCTCAGTTTTCCAAGCAGAACATAATTATGTGACTAGTGGACTGTGGGAAGCATAAATACTTTGGAAGGTGTATGCTATTGTACCTGTTACCTTGAAAAAGTAGCTTCCCTAAACACTTCCATTTATAGGTTTAAGGCAGATTACCTGCATTTTCTTCCTGATACCTACTCCTTTAAACACTGGAGTAATTCTAGTTGTTAGGAACCTTCTACTAGCATATGATACTGAACATTGGACCATCCTTCTTTCCTCCATCGTATGTGGGAGTGGAGGCATTTGTGCAAGTAAGGAAATACCTATAATCATAAACTGAAGACTGTTTTCTGTAAATGATGTTCAAGAATATCAAGACAGATGGTCTGCATTTGCCATGGTATTGATTTATGCAGTACTCATGTAGGTTCCAGGAATGTCTAGTAGGTATCCTTCAAAGTGAGCCGTCTACATGAGGATGCCATCAATGCTGAATTACAGACAGATTCTATTTGTGCTTACTAAGAGTTTAGCTCATGTGGTAAAGTTACTTTTTCTTACTTTTCTAGAAAAATAATCTTTATATCTTTAATAAAAATCTTAATATAATACCCTATTCTGTTTCATAGGTTACTCTGGTAACATTAACATCTTCATCTTTTTTCATTTTCTGAGATAATTTTCTTCATATTCACATTAAGTCCACTTGTTTTATGTCAGCTAGGCCAAATGCTCAAATGGATCATACTTTTCCCATTCTCCCCAGTCAATCTGATTTGTTTGTAACTCAGAAAACATCAGTGCAGGCATAGAGACCATTTAGACCATTTTGCAGTCTAACTTGTTGAAAAAACTGTCAAAACTGTATGAATCACACAAAAATCTTTGTGCTGAACTGACGTGAAATACATTGTCATAACCTCTGTTTTCAGAACTTACATAAAGTAATATTCTCCATTTATTTTGCTACATGAACATTATTGAAGCCATTAGCTGGGGATGTTTCTGTTGCTTTGGTATGAATTTACAGGATTAGTGTCTTAAATGTGTTGATTTTATTGAACGAACCAGTCACTGATTGGGTCCACCTGTGACTGAGTTGGCTTGTGATACCTTGAGCAATGCATTTGTTATCATTCATTGTTGTTTCAGTACAAGACTGTGGTCTCACTGTAGTAAGTCCTCTGCAAATATACATACACAGAGTTTGTGTGGAAATACAGGAAGGAGGGTATAAGAAGCAAAGGAAGGCAATGAGAATGCAGAAGAGCAGAGGATGCTTTGCTAGTGGCTAAATGGATACATTTGCTAATGCTGACGATTTCTTTTAAATTCTGAAATGGCTACTGTTCTTTATTTAGTCAGTGTGACTTTTTTTGTTTAATTTGTTAACACCTATAGAAATTAGAAAGAACAGTAGTTATGACAAATGGACTATGTAATTTGAAAATTGTATTTTGTCACATGTTTTAGTCACAAAACCTAGTTGAAATCAATTGTCCAAACATTCACTTAACATATTAATAAGTAATACAGGAATACTCTAAGCCCTCTTGAATTAGATATATTACATCTTGTTACAAAATTTAATGCCAGGCTTAATAACTCAAAGTATGCTCTAGAATAAAAATACGTTTATGTGCTAGTATGTTGTAATTAGAATGCTAATCCAAATTACAAAAAAAACCCTAAACCCAGTATTCAGTTGGAACTCTTTTATATACTCAAGAGTAGACAATTACTTTTAATTTAATTTCTTAAAAAAGAAATCCCAATTTTTATTCTTTTTGCAAGTGGGTATGCTTTTTGGTTTATATTTCTAAATATTACAACACTGTATTATTACAGTGTCAGATTGCACTGTAATCTGACAACAGTGGTCAGATTTGAGGAGCTATTTGGGTATTTAACTGCAAAACCAGTGTCATTTAGGACTTTAAGAAATATGTCTAGGTATTTGTGTTCTTACATTTTCTGTTGCAAACACTATAGGAACAGGAAAATGCTATCTTTTCAAAAAGAGAAGACGGTGTTTCCAATTCAAAACTATTAGCTTTGCATGTTTGTAACAGGAAGAATTATTTGAAAATACCATTTTATCCTTGAATAGACTTTAATCATCTCACAGTAGCTGAAAAATTCTGCATAAACATATTTTGAAGAGGGTTTGTTTGAATTTTTTTTGTTATTTTTTGTGATTTGAACAGTTAAAGGAGAGTTAATGAAAGATGGCTGATTGGTTGCTGATGTTTCATGTGTTACATTTTCTTAGAACCATAACCTTCAACATTTTTAGTGTTGTATGTAACCAGCTGCAGTGTGCTATTGAACCCTATACAACTACTTGTGGTCTTACCAGTAATGATTGAACAACTTTATAGAAAATAGATCTAAAATAACAAATTACAGAAATTTGTAAGGTACATGTTTTTAAGAAGTTCATTGACAGGAAAATAAATTGAAAGTAATGCTGAGAAAGAGCCAAGAATCACATGTGGATAAAAATTTCAGGTTGAATACTGAATAAGTCTCCATAATGCTCAAGTTTTTGGAGTTGTCTGTCTGCCATTAATGTCATCTTGGAAATAAGTTAAACCACATGGACTTATTTTATATGTTGTTTCTATCTCTCCTGATACATGATTATGTGAAATACAATACTTCTTTCACTTGAAAATACTTAAGCTAATTTCTGTTATTTTTCGTTATATTGAAATGTCCAGAAGAAATGCAATGCCTTAAGTCTTAAATCCTCAACTTAAATCCTGTTAGATGAAATAAAAAACTAAAATTATTTTTAGGATTTTTTTCATTAAGTGTATTTATTTTCCATCCGAAGGTCAAATCCAGAAGTCTGGTACCAGGAGTGCCACTCCAGCTTCCTCACTGCTCCTGGTGGCTGGGGAATATCCCAACACTATTTGCCTGTTGAATGTGTGGAGAGTATCCTTCTGAAGACAACTGTCTCCTTTGTGTTCGAGCACCTCCCACTATGTGAGTTAATTGTTTTGTATTTATTTTAAATCAAATTAAGTTTGCCTCATTTTCATTTATGTCATAGTTACACATTTAACATTTTTAAAAATATTGGTGATGTATCTCCTGCAGTTGTCCAAAATCTATTTTCATGCCATTTCCGTATCAAAAGAAATCTTACTTTACAAACATATGTTCTTTTCTCCCCAGTTTGCCGCATTAAATTTTAAAAGACAAGTGAAAATAGTGACTGTAGTATTTGGTTTTTAAACTGATTGATAACTGTACTGCAGTCTGCTTCCCATAGAACTGGTGAAACATAGACCATGTCAGTAGGATCTTTTCTTTGCTTTCTCCCATAATATGCCCTAAGTCCCGACCTGAAGGGGCAATTCACTCTCTAATTTAAACCTCTCCTTAACATTAACAACATGGCAGTGTTTAGTAATGATACAGTGTTTACTGTTAAAGACTTGCCAATTTGGCCTTAAATAGCTAGACTATATTACATCAATTTGCCATATTCCCTCTGTTTAGTTTGGAATTACCTTGCAAATGTTAAGGTGATAGTATTGTATTGTATAAAGGAATTCTAAATTGGAAATCCAAGCAATGTGGATTTAAAGTTCTAGTATTGGTCTATAGAAACACACTAGTTCAAGTAGTTAAAGGTCAGCAAACTCATTTTAATAGGTACTTTGTTTTTTTTTTGCTTTTACTGACTTCATCAGTGCCTTTAATTAGTTATTTTTCCTTCCTATTCTCTGGATAATTTAAAACTCCTTTCTGAAGTGATTTTTTAAGACGTATATGAGCTTGTATATGTAGTTTCTGTACCTTTTAAGTATAGTTAGATTTTTCCAGTGTTGCAATAAAGTACAGAACACTATGCAGTACATTAAAGAAATAGAGCCTATGCATCAGAACAATTTTCATGCTTCACTCAATTCTTAATGTAAATTAGTAGGAACATTGGTTATCCATTTGAGAAATTGAGTTGGTATAAAAATAAAAATGCACTTATGGTATGTGGTGCTTTGTGTATCATCTTGGGAGTGTTTTGCTGTTTATCTGTCACTTGCATTAGAAAAAGCAGTCACTGGCTGCAGGTGACATTAAAAATTAAAGGTTAACCTCAATTTCTGTACTGACCAGACGTGGGGCAGAAAGTTCTTCTGGATGTGTGCCTGGATTTTGGAACTGTCAAATAGAGTTGAGAAGACTGGTGCTTTTGGTGGCTTAGTCTTTTTGTATGTGCATGTGCGATTATATGATTTCAACATTTGCTAGTCTTTTGACTGCTTCTTATAGGTTATATCAAGATCATTTTCTGTTGCATCCAACTTTATGAAATTAAAAAATTACACAATAATGCTATCGTAAGTAATTATAATGAACTCATTTTACTGACCTGCATAATTCTAGGAATGTCTTTTTATTTTGTTGCTTAGAAAAACTAATTAAAATAGCTGTCTTTCCTATTGCTAGAGAATACATGTCTTTCAAAAACTAGTTAAAATTGTTTTTGAAAAATTGCCTTAGAAGCTTTTGAGTATTCTGGTTAACTCATTTACATTTAATGTAAGACAAGCTTTATATACTCATGAACAAACCTGGGAGATCTTTTTTTAAGTTTTTGACACTCAGCTTCTCCCTCATAATGTCTTCAAGGTAAGCCAAGTTCAGTAGCGTGAGCTTCCCTTGTCTATCACTCCAAATGTTGGAGGCAGCATTCAGGCTAGTGAAGAAAGGTTCAGGCAGCAGAGGTTTCCATGTAACCTGCCAGGTATCTTTCTTTTGTTAAAGAGGTATTTTGCTTTTTCAGTGGTAGGCCAGACTACAGGCAAGTCTTGATCTTTAAGATGCAGCCAGAAGCTGTGGCTGCTGCTCTTACCTTCCATTTCATCTCTTAATTAACTTAGCCATGCAGTAAGGCAGTATGCATGTAGTGAGATCTGGTGCTTCTTGTTGCATAATGAGGAAGAATGGGAAGGGAAGAAAGAAAAATTAATTAATTTTTTTTTTGTGAGTAAAATAGACTGCCAAAATACATTTGTTTTTCTTACCCCATCCTCCATCTAGCAAACAGTGAATCTCTTCTATCCGTGGCTGTTTTCCCTCTTAAGCTCTTCACAGGAAAACAGGAAAATAGAAGTTTCATTAAAGGAAGCAATGCATATTTCTAATTTAGAAAAGAACACTGCAATTGACATATTTGAGGAACCCTACTATTTCAGATGTGCATAAACTTATTAAAATTATATATCTATGTGCTTCCTTCATAGTAAGCTTGGCACAGTTGTCTCAGGACTGGTATACTGTAGATTGTTCTGACTACAAATTAAATCATGTTAAGAATTCTTTGGTGGGAAAGAGATAATGCTCATTTAGTGTGCTTTCCTTATTATTTCTAATTTGTTAAACCTATATTTAAGACAGATAATCTCTCTGAAGACAAAATATTTTTAAATGCTAGTTACTTATTTTCCTGTAGCTCCCGTGGCTTGAAATTTTTCCACTGTTTTCTGAGATTGGTTTCACTTAATACTTCTTTGTTTCTTGTGTTTCAGATATTTTTTTGTTGACATAATACTGAAACTGGTCAAACAAGTTTCACTACTGAAGTGATTTATAAAGAAACTGAAATACTATATAGCTTTAAACATAGTTCCTTTGACTTAGGGAGTAGTTAAATCCCATGTAAGAGTCGATAATTGTTGGCTTGCAGCCTGGTTCTAAAGTCTTTGTTTTACAAAGTGGGTTATGAAGCATCAAGAAAACTGAATGTTGGGTTTTTTCCAGATGAAATATCTCAGGTAATTAAATACTTCAGGAATTTATAATTTGTTTATAATTTGAAATACAGGGCTTTCTAAGAAGAAATCTTTAAGTGATTGTATGTATTGTCTTACAGGCTCTAGAATAGCTAGCATGTTATAATTTGTCAGTTAATTTAAATTTAAGTAAACTTCCATGTCAGTCTAAAAAACACTGGTGATTTGCAACTATATTGCAGATGGCATCTTTTCTTAAATAGTACAATAATCTGTGTTTTGTGGAGCAAGTGAATTACCCATTTGTTACACTGTTATGCAGCTCATAGAGGTCATCACACATCTGTATGAGCAGAACATATAAGTATTTTTAAAATCCAACACCAATTCAAACAACCCAATTCATTGCAGTGTTTCTGTTGTTGCTGTTCCTGCAGGGCTGGTGGTCCATTCGCTTGTATTTAATTTATGGCTGTATTGCAGAGATGGCTTTGAGAAAGATATGTCTAAAATAAGGACTTTTTTCTCAAATGTAGCAAAACTTGCAGGACATGCAGTTTCGAACAGTAGAACAGGTCCAGGATCGAGAGGTATTTTGCAAAGCACTAAAATCAGGTTGTATCAGTTCCCCTTGAGGGTACATAATATCAAGTCAGGACTAGTAATTTCCATAAGCTTTATTTTCAGTAGCTGTCTGATTCTCCTGGACTAATGGTACTGTGTGTTACTAGCCCATACTCTTCAAACATCCTTCTTGTTTCTCCTCTTTGTACCATGTTAGAGGTACTTTATATAGCTGAGAAATTTGGTACTGCTTCACATCCTTGTTAGTTCAAGTTTCCTCTGGCAGTGGTTTCTGTGCACTGCATCTCCGTTGCCCTTGCCCCTGGCGCATTGACCCATTTCCCTCCTGAGCCTCCTTTTGGGGCAACATGACTCTGAAGCCTGAGTTTCATGGACAGAGCCCAGCTGATTCTGGCAGAGCTTTTTCATTGTACTTGGTGCTCACTTTGTAGTTCATCTTCATTTTCGCCATGAAACCACCCTTGCCCATATAAAGGAAGAAGTAACTTCTGCCTTGCTGTACTTTAAAGTGGGCTTTACAACAAAAAGTGGAGAGAGACTTTATACCATGGCCTCTAGGGATTTGGGCCTCTAAATACAAAGGATGGTACATTTAGATGGAAGCTAAGCAAGACATTCTTTACAATTAGGGTGTTGAGATGTGGAAATGGGTTGCCCAGAGAAATGCAGGTGCCCCTTCCTTGGAAGTGTTCAGGGCCAGGTTGGATAGGACTTTGAGCAACCTAATCTAGTAGATGTCCACCTCTCTGCTCATGACAAGAGGCTGAACTGGGTGTTCTTTAGAGGTCCTTTCCAACCCAAACCAGTCTGTGATTCTTTTTGAGGAGAGCAGCCTCTTGCTTTTATTTTACCTGATTAGTATTATGTATGTCTCTTGCATAGTTTCATTATATGATGTTTCCTCTTCGTTTTGTTGACTTTCAAGCCTTTTCAGAGACATTGCAGTGGTTACAAGTTGTATTGATTGAACCTGGTCGAAATACTTTAATTTGTGGTTTGGATTGGCTTTGTTTTCAGTAAGAGATAAGTGCTACCTTAGATGATCAGAAATGCTGATCAGAATTTGTTAAAAAGGATTCGTTAAAACTGTTCTTAAAGGATTAAAAGTGGCAGCCTTAAGCATATCTGCAAGAAGAAAACGATGGAGGGGAGAAACAGTTGGGTTGCCAGCAATGTATATAGTTAAAAAAACCACGATTGTAATGATGCTTTGGTGTATTTGAAGTGATCCTCCTACCACAGATGTGACAATCATAGACAGTTGTCTCTGATGTGTTTAGAGCTGTGATAATGTTCCAGTAGTTTTAAGAACAACAACAAAAAAATTCTAAAATATTTGCTGCAATTTCCCTTGAAGGGAAGGGATGCTATTTCATGGCTATCCTTGGCTCTCTTTTCTTTGCCTCTGCTCTTCCTGAAGAAATTCTGTGGGACTTACAGAATGCTTTGCTTCCAGGACAAATTCTAGAGGAAGTTCACAGAATTTTAGTGTGTTTTGCTCTTAAGTTATATGAATTTAAATGTCTAAACATATACTGAATATTGGCAGGTACCAATGTAGATGCCAGCCATGTCCTGTACTAGGGAGTGATCTGCAATGCAAGCAGCAGCATTTCTCAGTTGTTGTGACTGCCCAGCATTTGTAATTTGATGGAAAGCAGATGAATAAAGCCAAATTAAAGTGACAGTGATGACCAACTGCCTAGTAATTTAAGACCTTCCACACATTGCTTCATGCTATTTGTTCAATAAACACATATAGTAAATATAGACCTTTTTCATTTCTTTCAGGTGATAAAAGCCATGGTGGGCAGAAGTTATTGTATATTATCTGCACTCTGTCATATTCAAATAAATTAATGTGGAAATCATATAAAACTCAGAACTTTCTCACCAGCTTCTTAGGATTTTGTTCAGGCTTTCATTGTGTGATGTACATTACATAATTTCATATTAAGCACTTTCTTTGCAACATAATTTCTACAGATTTGTAATCTTTAAAGAATTAAAATCTTGCCACCAACTTTTGCAGTAGTTTTCTCAATATTATGTGTCTGATCCTCTAAGATCTTTTTTCATAAGCATTAATGTAGTAAGAGTTGATTCTTGTATGAATGGTTCAACTAGATTTACAAAAAGTGGTCAAATGTTGTTTTATCATTTCTCATAAGCAGCATGCATGCCTTATAATTATAGAAAAGGTTACCTGTATCTTGAAACTTGTAGTAATTATCATCTTTTGCAAGGGAATTGTGGATTAGGTGCAAAAATTTCTCTATATTATAAATATTCTAAACTTGTTTTGGCATATTAATCTAGATTATTTTAAAATCCAGAAGTGTACTTTATAGTGGTACCCAAGCTGGATCTGAGGAAAAAAAAATCATTATTCTCTGTCATTTGGCAGAGAGGATTAAGGGATAGAAAAGGAAGAAAATGCTCTTCTTTCTAAGTGAATGTATTCTTCCCATAGAATGTACCAACAAGAAGTAGATCAAGACAGTCTTGCTTGGAGACACTCATACCATCTGACAGGAAAGTGATTTTAATTAATTTAAAATCCAGAAGCAACAGTATTTCTTCCTGAGGAAATGATTAGAAGACCTTAATTACACATTGCTCTTGAAAGCACAGATTGCACTTCGTTTCTTTTTGGTCTTGTAGACTCAGACTTTGGAAAGTATTTAACTTACGGGAAGTAATGGAGTACTTTTCTCAGTATGAATATAGCTACTTGAAAATAATAGGAATTTAGTAGAATGTTTTGGGGTTGGGGATTTTTTGTTTGGTTTGGTTTTCATAACAGAAAAGTCATCCAATACCTTCAGCTGGATTTTGGCATCAAAATTTTAAAAAACATTTGCTGTGTAAAAAGTAAGTTTTGACAAAAGCAAAGAAAATGGAAAGGCGTTTAAGTTGTGAATCAATATCTAGTTACATCTAATCATGATTTAATGCTCCCATTGGGAATATTTTATACTGTGAATCTGCTGTAGGTGAATAGTGACCAGCTAGAGGATTAGTGAGTGACTAATTGTATATCTAGATAATTTCATTTATTAAATGCATTTTTATGAATGAAATGTAAATGTTGACTGGAATTGTAGTTACTTCTCTACATGAAAACTATAGTTATGAAACCTGCACGGTTTTGTAGCATTTTAGGGGGAAACAATCATGGTTTTGTTTTATTTTAATGTTTAGTTTTTAGCAAGGACACATTCAAATATTAAAATATTCCCATACAAAATGTTTTCCTTATTCCAAAAGATACTGTAATAAACATCATTAAAAGGATGGACTATTTTATGTAAAAACAAAAGTTCCTCATTCATGACATGTTTACTCTACACAGGGGTCTTATGCCTATGGTCCTAGGATTGTTTGAAAAGAAAATTTGGCTGATGCAATTTTTTAAATTTTTCTGAGCCTCCTTTTCAGATGTAATTCCTTTCTTGAATATATCATTAGTGGGCAATGCAGGAACTTGAGACACAAAAGATTTCATACACAAGCTTTGAAGAATTGTAGTAAAAGCTGCATTTAAGGCAATGCAGCTATTTTAGGCGATGCTTCCAGCGTCTTGTTTCTTGTGACTCTTTTCAGTTTTTTAATTAATATTGAGGTTTCAGTATTTTCTCTGTGGCAAGTACTAGGGAGTGATATCAGACTGTTTTCTCTGTTTCCTGTACAAACAAAAGCTCTGAATCTGAGGTCTTCATAACAGCCCTCAAGGTTTTGCAGTTAAAAGTCCCACAAAATAACTTTCTCAGAAGAAGGGTTTCTTGTTTGCTAGCCATAATTTGTTCTGTTGTAGCAGTGATACTGACTTCCCTATTGCCATTCAGGAGAAGCTTAGGAAACGTAGTACTTAACACAGAAAAATAAATTGGTTCAAGTAATTGGGAAAAGAGAAGTGATATTTAATGGAAGAGACTGATGGCTTGTGCCATTGTCTGAGTCCATACTTCTTCCACTAGTCTAACTGGGACAGAATCTTGAAGTCCTTTTAGATACATTTTTATTACAGGGCACAAAGCTAAGAGAGACCAGAAAATTCACTGATTTTTAAAATATATCTCTTTGAATATACATGTACACAGTCCATGCATTTCAAGTTGAGTCTTATAATGATTACATGTTGAGTAATTTGAAAAACAACATATATAACCAGCAATTTCATTATACGTAGAAGTGATCTGACTCACGTGCCAAATTTTACTTCCTTAAGATGTGTTAAGACATTTTTCATTCTCATAGCGCTTCTCAGGTATCAAGGAATCACCTCCTTAAAAGTAACATATGTATCTGAGACTATGGTAGTTTGGGACCTGCTCCATTATATATGTTTGCATGTCAGTCTGAAAATGTCACAGTAAGCTCTTACCAAAACACACACAAAAAAGTTCATAATTTAAAAATATATTAGAATATTTGGACGAATTTGATTTGCAAGTTTTTCATTCTGGAAGCAGAGTCAGGGCTGTATGTTATAAAATTAAAGGAAATAGCTGATCATCACAGAAAAATCATGATGGTGTGTGTGTGTAGAAATGCACAATTTTTTTTGTTTTTGTGTGTGTGTATGTCTCACAAGAGGCATGAGAGATGAATGTTCTTCTTAACTGAAGAGTTCTTTCTCCACTCTAAGGATATTTAAAAATCATTCTATCCATTTGGTGGAGCAATAGCTTAGTTAATGAAATTTGATATTTTGTAGTTTTTCATTCTTGTGTAACATCTGTAAACATGTTCCCAAACCTTACATGCAGTTCTGTAATTAACTTAGTGTTTCCATGGTATTTTGTCAATGAATAGAAAAAATGCTATTTATACAAATGGGAGGAAAAAAAAATTTTCCTCAGCAATGCAGTTATATTTTGGTGGGGTTAAAATATAAGCCGTCAGTGCAAAATCTGGTTTTCTTGTTACTTTCTTAAAATTCTCTGTAAGTTTTCCACACTCCAAATGAGCAGTGAGGTGTAGTCCAGCCCCCTGTCTGTTCAGGGGCAAGATCAGTTAAGAAGCAAAGCATTTTTTAACTTTTACAGAAGACCTGTACCTCTCTGATCACAGCACTCGGTTTCTTTATTTTCATTAGTTTTTCTCTCCTTGTAATGTACATAGAAAGTTAATGATGAAAGAGTAGTAAAGTATTCATTGAAACTGAAAATTATAGTATTTGCAAATATGAAATCATAATTTACATAAATTTTATAGTCAAGAACATTATGAATGTAAATATGCCTTCATCTATTCTCAGTCTTATAATGCCATTCGTTGTCCAGTGGGAGATGAAGAGTGATGTTGAGACTGCCGTTTAACCTATTATAGCAGCCTAAAGAAATTAAATAGCCTTGATGTAAATATGAGGTGGGAAAGGAGTATTCATCTCCATTAAGTGACATAAAAAACCATGGTAAGAATAACAGGTGGGTGGGTATGCATTAAGCGCTGAAGTCCCTAAATTTGGACACTAATTATAACCACAAGGACAATTGCCTCCCACATACTTAAACTGTAATTTCAGTATGTTTTCAGACCAAAAATATGCTTCACAGTTCTTTGGGCACCAAATGTGGATTTTCTCTTGCATTTTTTTTCATCTGATACATGATTCCTTTTCCCCTGTTATTAAATGAGGGCCCAATACTAAAAAGCTGAATTCATTATATACTCCTTGGTACAATTAGATCTTTAGACATTGTATTTTACTAGATCTCATAACTATGCTGAGGAAGTCCTACCCATTTTATAGTGCCATAAGCAAATGTTGTTTTATATTCAAATTATTTGGAGCAGTTGTTTCAGCTTCATGTTAATGTTATATACACCTGTGGATTGCCAGTAGCTACTTAGCCTCTTGCACCACACAGGTCACTCTTTGTTTCTTGATAGCGTATTCTTGTAAAGATAGATAATATACTTGCACCCTTTCCTAAAGTTATTTTTATGTTACATGAGATAAAGTCATTTTTGTATTGAGTAATTGCATTAAAGTCTGACCCATGGAATAATAAATGAGAACAGAGATGTTGTATAAAGCTATCTTTTAAAGTTGAGTATTACAGTTTCCTTAATATTAAACTGATTTCCATGCAGTAGATATCATTTTGTTTTAGCCATTCCATCTTTGGTATAAATCAAGATAAAGTATTAATAATTTTTTATAAAATACAAATCATTACTTCACCTTTACCTTGATATTTAATATGCAATATTAATATTTAATATACAAAAAATGCATTATGTCCCTGCCTAACCTGATGTAATAATTAAGACATGGTATTTCTAGACTGAATTTGTCTGATGTTTTTCAGTAATTCTGTCTTACTATCCTTTCCTGTGCTTGATTAGATAGTTATTGGCTATTACATGTTCTCCACATGTTCTAAGCTGTAGAACTCAATCAAGTCACCTCTAATCTTATTATAAATAAACTAAATATACTGATCTCTTATCTGACTCACACACACAATAAAAAGAAGGATTTCCTGATTGTAATTCTTGTAACTCCTTTTTTGGCCCTTTTAATTTCAACTTCCTTTTGAATTAAAGATACCAGGCCTAGTTATAGCAATCCAGTGATGCCATATGTGCAGATAATTTCAGGTCCTTAGTACTACCATATATTTCCCTGTAATGCACGCAGGGATTGTTTTTAGCTTCTTAGCTACAGCAACATAGTAAGAGCAAAAAAAGCATTTGGTTATTTACAGTGACTTGTAAGTTCTTTAGGGATTCACTGCTTTCTAGGATGTAATCCTCCATTTTATGTTGCCTGTCTTGTAGATTCTTAATGTTCTTAAGGTAAATAAATTAAAATAGTGTAATTTCTACTTTGAGATTTACTTAATTTATGCAGCTTATTGGAAGGATTTGTACTTATTTTTGTCATCACAGAGCTTCAGTTTTTTACATAACAGTGAAGAATCAGTCATCAGGTTTTATGTGTATTTTGTGTGATTGATATTTTTAAAAAGACAATAAAGGGGACTTCACAAAGCATTAGAGCATTAATATAGCACGAAGAAGGCTTATAATGTGTTTGGCTTCTGCTGATACCTAATGATACGGCAAAAAAGCATTCTTCTACAAGGCTGCTTTTAAGATACAAGGGAACCAGAGGAATTGTTAAGAATAATAGCATATCTTGGATTTTTTTTTCTAATTTGTTTTTAGGAGCAGAAGCACAAAAATCCTGACTTAATCTTTCTTTTAGGTATGCTGCTTATTTAGCTTTTAGTAACTTGTAATTTAAGATCACAGTTATTAGGTGTATTTCTGCATTTTATATATCGCTCCCAGATGCTACAGTATTAGTTTTTATCACTGCATATTTTATGAAATGTCAGCCTTCTGTTGGCTGTTCATGCAGCATTGTTAGTGATCAAAGCCACAACATAAAGGAGAGGAATCTAAACAGTTGGCTTATCTTTGTCCTTCATTGTGACACAATACCATAAAATTACTTTACTATATAAAAGGCAGGCGAAGCTTTGTGTAGCACACTCTGAAAAGGTGAACTTTTTGTTATGCTCAACAAAATAGATAAACTCTTCTAGGTGATATTTTGTGCAAGGAAAGTAAAGTTAGCAGTGGTATCTTTGGAGTTTAGAATAAGTTTTCATCTTTTCCTGCCTTTTTAAAGCACAGTTTATATATGTGTGTGTGTATGTGTATGTGTTGCAATGTTATTATAAATCTATCCTTTAAAACCTTTTGAAATGGAAGAAATGTGTCCTTTGGAGTAACCTTTATGGGGTGTTGTGGACTTCTTTGGGATACAATTAATCATGACGTTATATCACTTGAAGAGGGGTAATTGGAAAGATAATAGTTAGTCTTTGCATTATGAAAACTGCTGGTGATTATCAAGTATATTTGGCTTTCATTTTGACTTTTCACACAGGAGATTATTTTGAGTTTATCCAAATTTTTGGTTAAAAATATCAGACTATCAGTCAGCCTTAATTTTTCTGCTTGCCTAAGTGAGTTGTGTATCAGAACTGAAATAATAAAGTAGGAAAAACTCTACAAGCTCTGGAGATATTCTAGGAATAAAAATCTTGAATGATTTTGATCAGCTGTTGTGTATGCCCTGCACAGCAGTTGGTTCAATCAATTTTATGTTTTGGGATGGTTTTATTAAAACGAGCTGCTGCTTTCAGTAAATCATTGTAAAGATCCTAGCTTTCTATATGCTTTTTGGGGACCTGCAGTGTACCAAGGCAGTCTCTTAATATAAACAGACTTAACTTGGCTCCTCAAGGGGCTGGGCTGACTTAGTAACCCCCTTACCACACAGAGTATTTATCAAGATGGGACAGAACACAAAAAAGGAAATAGTCTCCTAATATGATAGTGGTACAGGAAATAAAAGAGAAAAAGTATTCCTACCGTATTGTGGGGGCCAATGAAAGGCATGTCAGTCAATAAGGCTCTTGACAGTATCTCTTAAAAAATATGATGATGCACCTGATTACATGTGTTTGTGTTCGTCTTTCCAACAGCTGCTAGTCAGTAACTAACATGTTGTATGCATGTATCCTCTCACAGTATGTGATCATATTTTGATAAATGTTTCAGAGGTTTTGAACAAATCAACAGTGGTATTTTCTTCATGGTGTTGTGATCAAGATGGCCACAGTGCTCCATTTTATCTTGGCTTTATGGGTGAGATGGCCATTTCATCCTTCTTTCCTTAAAAGCTGTCACAGGGTGAGACCATTCCTCTATACATTCAAAGGTTTCATTACTTCTTTCTTGATGTGCTTCAGAAATACAGCAAGTAGAAAACAAACTTATCAAGCGAGTTAAGGCTAGAGATATTTAGTATATTAGAAGCATTAATTAATTAATGTTTTCAATTAATTAATTTTGAAAAGTGGAATTTAGGAAAACAAAAAAATCTGACAGTGGTATGTAGTTCATCCATCAGCTATCCGACTGTAGTGTGCTCAGTGCAGGTCATCTTTCCTGTATGAAAACGGCATCACACATAGTCTGCATAACTTTCTAGTAGCATCAAGTTCGTGATCCTTCTCCTGCCCTTCACAACTGAAAGGGCTTAACATTTTAAATTACAGACCTGCTCCCCATCTTTCTAGATAAGGTGTGATTGTAATATGTTTCTCTTCTGATTTTTGAAGAAGTAGGATCTCCTACTCTATGTTTTCATCCATTGCCTGCGTGAGTAGGTGAATTTTACATGTCTTTTAGTGGGATTCTGGTTTGCTGATGAAGGCAGAAAATCTCCAATCTGACTGGGTTGTGATGAAGGATTGAGTTACCAGAGAAATTGTGATGCTTATAGCAATTATAGTGTCCACAGCAGGAAGAGATGTGCTCCTCAAAGAGAATGATGTACAAGGGTGCATAAGCAAGGTTAAGTGTCTGAGAATCAGAAGACCAAATATGTTGGCACTTGTTGCAAGTCTAGAAGTTCAGGTGACCATGGAGAGAACACACAAAGCAATAAAGACAGTCTTTAAAGGGAGTGATTTTTCCTCTACTGATCTGAATACCTTTAGCAGGTGTTTTAAACTACTGTAGTTGAAGGGTAAACATTTTGTTCAGGTCCCCTTTTTATTTGTATATCCAAGACTGCTTCAAACACCTGATCAGAAGATGCTAACAACACTTTAAGAGCTGAAAACATGCAAACCTTATCCAAGCAGGTTCTCTTATCTTTTATACAAGTGAATTTCTTTGATTCCCTGGCAAAGAAGTCATGCATTAAATGCACAGCTTTCACATATCCACTTACTAACCTAATACACCCCAATTTCAGTGACCAAAAGTCGAGTCTTGATGAAGCATGATAAGTAGTGGTACTTCTTTCTGTAATGGGTGCTTTGTGGTACACAGTTTCACAAAGAGGTAGTAAATAGATGGGATTATAGCTCTTCATTAATATACTGGATATAATCAAGGTAGCTTGGTGCCTTTTAACCTGATATTCTTGAATCTTGATAGGCACTCACACAGCTGATATGCTTTGGAAACATAATTTCACTTTATAGATATAGACGTATGTGTATATGCGCAAAATGTTTTGTAGATTGGTCCCATAATTTGTGAGCATATATGTGAGCTTATTTCCATAGAAAAAACATTCATGATCTTTCAAAACCAAAGGTTTTGACCACCTTTCCCAGCTAGTTCCAAAGGCAGTCTTCACTAGGTAAATGAATATAGTGGTTTGTTGAGCATTTGACTATGCTAATACCAGCAAAACCAAAGGTTATTTATCCTTTTTTTAATGCCATTATCCTCAGATCTCTAACACGAGGGTTATAAATGTAACTGACAGAGAAAATTGAGCAAAATTGATAGTCAGAAATTTCCTTATTGGATGGAAATTGTTGGATTGGACTTGATTTCTGGTCAATGAAAATTGTGTTTCTCAAATGTAGCTATATTAGTTTATGCAAGGGTTATCACAGTGCTTGTACCTATGGGGTATAGTCAGATTGCTGCTCTGCACTGCAGAGAGCTCAGTGAGGGTAACAAGTACTTAAAAAAAAAAGTTATGTACAAGAGATGCTACTACGGCTGTATATTTAAGGACTTCATGTTGACCCCATCCTCTCTTATTAGCAATGCCTTTTTCGGATGCATTTTGCGTTTCCATTTTTTGGTGAGCTTGTGTCCCTAGCCTGCTAGAATTGGCAAAGGGAAAAGTCAGCAAGGTTTCTAGGAAGCTGTCTTCAGTATACCTTTTTATTTAATAGACAGATTAATATTAGGAACTGTGAGTGTTGAGTCACCTGAAAGACTTAAGACGCACTCATGGTACCAGAAGAGTAACTCAGATATTTTCAAAGTTTTAGTTCAGAATTTACTGTTAAAATCTAAAGTACAAGTCAAGCCTTCCCCCAAAGTGAGAGGGGCGGGATTGGAAAGGAAAGACAAGGCCTGCATCATTGGTGAAGAAGTTACTCACTAAAGAAGCAATCTGACCAGCCAAATGAGGAATTTCCAGGGAGGAGGTGCTTTCTAACTGGGGCAAGATTGTGAGAATTAATGTTGGATTTAGATGCATTAATTAATCCCAGTTCACACTTCTTACAAATCTACATTTGTAAGTGTTCAAGCTGATAAACCTTTTTTGTGTTAAAAACATGTAAAGGTAAAGGAAGATGCTTAGAAAGCTCAAAAGAGCTGAAGAGTGCTTCAGTTTGGGCCATATCAACAGAATGCTGAGGAAATATGAGCATTGCAGAGATTTTGGCTGTATTAAATGTCCTACTTTGCTCACAGAATATATGCTGCTAAGCTCTTCCATGTAAATACTGGCAAAGACCCAGGTTTCAGTTTCATTGAAGTCTACCTCACCTGTAATAACTGTAGTCAAGAGACTGCAGTATTTATATATTCATCAGGTGCACTTTGTTTAGCTGTGATATTAAAATGTGTCAAATTGCTATTCAGGTATGAATGGAGAGTTCATATTCCTAATTTTTATTGTACTCTGAGAGAATTTCATCTAGAGTTTGGTTATTGTGTAGGAGTTTTCAGAAGAAATTTAACATGTCCAACTTCTGATATGGGAACATAAAGACTGATTGTTCCTTTTCACAGCAATGGAGAAGGTTGCTGTTTTAAAATATGCGTATGTCTGATCTTGAAAATGGGCTAACAAGAAAAAGGATAAATGCCTCCTGCAGTTAACTGTAGTGCCATTCCCATCAGCTCAAGAGCAAGTTGCTTAAAGGTGGGAGGTGCAGCACTTTTTTGGTCTCCTTGCTGGATCACCTGCCAGTGAGTGAGCTACTGTGGCTGTCTTCCTAACTTTGCATCTCATGAAACCTGAAGAGAGAAGGTGCTGAGATAAGATAGTTAAAGCTAATGATGATAGCCAGTGATCATGTCGTCTTCTTACTGATGAGTTAGCAAACAAGGAATATCTCTCTCTCTTCATAGTGGCTAAAGAGGGATGAGCTCAGGAATGTTTGAACTTCAGGCATGAGAGACTTTCAGACCCAGGAGGACAAAAATGGGTCAGTTTGGGCTTAAACAGGATGATGGCCATGCAGTCTGTAAGGATGAGTAGACTTCTGCCCTGAGTAGCAAAACAGCAAAGATCTTCCCTTCCCTCCTTTTCTTAATTTGAATTGCATTATGGTTTTAACTTTGCATAAATGTACATGATATACAGCAGTGTTCATGTAGAATATATGTAGAAAAGAGGGTATGTGCTTTTATTGCTCTTCATTTTAGATTTGTGGCAAGATGGGAGGAGGAAGATGGACGAAAACATACAGCTCTAAGGCCTACTAAGGAAGGCTGTGTAAACATACACTTTTTTCCACCAAGTCCTATAAATGTAATGGGATAAATTATTTTCACTCCTCTGAATTTACTGTCTTCTCAAGGTTTTAGATTTTGAACTTAACTTTAATAATTTGATATTATATGAACAGTACAATGTAAAGGCAACATTTGCTGTGTTTTTAAATCTGTTTCTAATATAGTTGACTTTCAGTGCTTTGTACCATTTAGTGTCAAGTGAATATTTTAAGTATTGACAATGAGAAATGAAAAAACCCACAGCTGTGGCATCTTACATCACTAAAATTTGATTTGCACAGGTTCAGAGTTTTAGTCCCTGCTTTTTAGTACAAGCTGAAAGTAGACATGTTGAAAGTTTAGAGGCTTTGGCATATTGGGCGGAGGTGGGAGGTCAGTGACATTCCACTTTCGATCTGTGAGTAGAAGACTAGGTTTTTTTGAGAAAGTCCCTTTTTTTTTTATTGTAAGCCAATGTAGCCTATTTTTGATTATTTTCTGAACATATTTTCTTCTTTTAGGTAATCTGAACTATTTTCTTTATGATGTATCCACTGTTCCTCCAAACAAATTTAATGCTTCATCTATACTGAGCACCCCACAGGAGCACATGACTTAGGAAAGGGAAAAAATCAGCAGAAAAATAGGTGGTCTGAGCATTTATGTGTTAAATATGCATGTTAATTAGAAAAAATTAGAAAAAATATGAAAACAGATGTTACATAAATTATTTCAGTCTCAGGATAGTAGTAACTTATACACTGACAATAACTTTTATATGTGCATATATATGTGTATGTCTGTATCTGGAACATTTATGCAACTGCTACATGGACAGCGCTGGAAAAACAACTTCTAGCTTAGATAGGCCTTCTGAATATCGCCTGTATTTGTGGATGTTTTTCTCCTCTCTTGTGCTGTCCATTGAGCTCCTGAAAGAAGGTTCCTCAAAAAGGCATGGCAACAAAATTGGTCATACCATGAGACTCATGGGGAGTATTTGAGTTAACTGGCATTAAATATATGCAAAACATTTTTCTCTGCATATTGCTATTGTATTAGGCAGCAAAGTTTTAAAATATAAGTCATTATATTCTCACATAGCCTGTTCTTTACTTTGGTCTTTTTATTTCTCTTAGCTCCTCTGCAGTGGAAAAAAAAAAAATCCTAAGGCTTTCTAGTAGAGGATATTCCAACTAAAATGTTGAGAATGTGTTAACAGAAGAGAGAATTTTGTAAGTGGATATGCATGTTAGAATTCATCTGCTCTTAGTGGAGTCATTTTGTCATTTTATAAAGAAGACACTTCTGACTGACAACCAATTTTCTGAATATAAATTCTGATATAATTTGAATAATTACATAATTTCTGTCCACGTTAAAAAAACAGACATATGTGCAGTTCGTTTTCTAATTATCACCACCAGAGACTGAAAAGTTAACTTCTCAGAAAATGAAGGCAATATAACATGACGTAAGGGGAAATGTTGAAACATAAAGACCTGTAGCCTTCTGTAAATTTTCATATAATTATTTCAGTATAACATTCTACTTTTCTAGTTTGATAGCTTTCATATTCTTTGAAACCTTGTATTTTTTGGGTTTTTTTGGGGTTTTTTTTTTTTGTTTTTTGGGTTTTTTTTCATTTTGTAAAATCCAGCATATGCTGTAGGAAGGTTAAAGGCTGAAAGATGTAGACAATGAGTTGTGGAAGAATATTCTAGCAGATTGGATTGTTAGTATTGAAGACTTTTTAAGACAGTGTTCAGGGTATGCAATTGCTATTCTAGCAGATGCATTACACTAGTAAATGTATGAGAATGTGGTACTGTAAGAAAATGAATTACAGAAAACTATTAAGAAATCTTATTTATGTCTTGAAGAGGAAATATATTACCATAAATCCTACTTTATACCAATAAATTGTGTTCCCTACACAGAATTATTTAAACAAGAAAAAAAATCAGTGATGTGTTAATTCTTCACTGCACATGTATTCATTCACGTTGGAAGAGTCAGATCTCATGGGGACAAAAAAAAATTGTATAAAAAGGAGTAAAATTATTCTAGCTGTGTATCTTAAATTTTCAGGAAAAAAATACTTTGGAAATGTCAATAGTCAGTGTCAAACTAATAGTGGTGATTACTTCAAAGTCTGTTTGAGCCACCATTTTTCTGTGAGGTAGTGTTGCATTTTCTTTGCTAGACTTATGTATTTTCATGGGAAGGCAGCACATACTTATTTTTTTTTCCCCTGGAAGATATTTCTTTTATTGCTACTTTATAATGGAATAAGAGTAACCTTAACATCCGAGCCCACACGTGTTAGAATACCTCCATTTCATTTCTGCCCTGGTTATTTTAAGGAAGTAACACAGCTGTGCACTTGCAGGGGTTCTGGCTTTGGTGGAAATGTCCAGGTTTTTCTCCTCTTGTCAGCTGAAAATAAAAACCCATGGTCATTGTTCCCTACTACTCTTACTGTTGCCAACAATAATAAAATAATAATGGCAAAATTGTAATTCCAGCTCAAAATAGTAACTATCCATTCATTTTGTGATGTTAGGAGGGAGCAATACATCTGCATTCATCTACATTGTAGTTGGATGCAGGGTAGATAAATTCAATTCAAGTGCATTTCCACAAGTATTATGAGCCCCTATGATTTTGCTTCAGTAAAAATACATGGCTGCTGAAATTTTATTTGGCCATGGATCATAGTGAAACTCCTTTCCTGCCAGTAAGCAGTGGTTCATTCATGTTCATTCATTCTCTGTTATTCCTTGGCCTAGTGACCTTCTTTCGGATTCTGAAAGAAATTAGGAGAGAGCAGCTGCTTTGCTTTTGAAAACCACAACCTAACACAATCAGACCCAGACTTTCCAAGAGTCTCTGCTACTATTTGGGCATCAATGAATAACAATAAAAAATAATTAGGAAAAGTTTATGAAAGAAGTTATGACATCACTTCATTTATAAACTAAATACTGTATATTAACCCTGTGGGCCCTAGCAGTGCCATTTGTTTTGGTCTGTCTTTGTTGCTGTCCGGATATATTTAGATTTAGATATTCTTGTTCTGGTGTGGCCATCTACTTCTCTGGATCTGTGGCTAAACATGTGGATTGTTAATGATGCTGAAGTTTACATTCAACCTCCTCTGCATGGTTGCTCTTCTTTTTTGAATTCTGTGAGGTAAAGGATAAAGACAAAGATAAAGACGAAACATGAGACCTTTAGAAGGAAATGATAATGCCTTCTGAGTCAAAAGATATGAGAAATAATGCTCTTAAGATATTCTGGCTTTCAAGTACTTCTGTAATAATTTTTTTATTCTAAGTAGTAGTATGAACAAAACATGGACGTTTGTGTTCTGTTAAATTATACCAATATAAGACTCTTTGAATAGCTGAAAAGCTAGAAAACATAGCAGGCTTTCCCACTTTTTTATATATCTTGGTTTACCCAAGTTGATTTATATCTCAGAGTTTTCTCATTACTATGAGCACTAGCACACTAAACACTTGAGAAAAAAATGCTTCTGATCTAAAAAAAACCTTTATGTGTATACATACACATATAAATGTTTCATTTTTCACAAATCCAATTGTAGTAGTAAAGTTGATATTGCTTGTTTTACAGTAAGCATTTGTATTTCATGCAATTCTTTCTGTACATTTTTTTTCCTACCCTCGTTAATAAATATCAAGATACTTTCCAACCCAGCAATATTTCTTAGGATGACTGACTTTAATACTATATCCCTATTTATTCATACTCATTAATATGACTAGAATTTTTATATGGGGAAGTTCTCTCTCATTCACTTTTCTGGGAAGGCTATGATTTTTGTAGGTATGTGCTTCCATCTGTCAATGCTAGATGATGCCGAATTGTAGGAATGTTCCTTGTGTTTGAAACAGAAGGTAGTAAGGTTTTTGGCTATAACTTAGTTTTTGTTGTGAATTTGTTTCATGATTTCTGATTGGTTTTTGAGAGATCTCTGTCTGGTGTACAAAAAAAAAAAAATCTTGTCATAGAAAACTCTGCTTTGGTTGACAAGATGTGTGGGAGAGCAGACGTAGCATTCAGCAACTTTGGGCTGTAGTACTTACTGTATTCAACAGAAATAAATACTTCCTTTGATTTCTGTTGATAAAGGTGATACTGTAGTCTTTGTTGCTGAAAAGATGCTCTGGAGCATTCAGTACGAGTTCACACTTGCAAAGAGTTAGGGGTGATTCTGAGGGGTGTTGCGATGCAACAGGGGTCCCCATGCAAGCTGATCAATTTCTGCAACCTTACTAAAGTCTCAGTGCAAACGTGAATACCAAAGGTGGGGATTGTCAGAAATACTGCTTAGGGAGCTAATATTGAGATTCTCTTTCTGTATTGTATCTTAAAATGAGCTTTTCACTAAACATTCTTCTGTTAAGCATTTTTAATATTTTGCTTTTTCATCTTTATTCAGGGGAGCAGTAGTATCTGTGCTGCAGTATCTTGGTGTCTCTTTTGTGTGCATATATCTGTATGCAAGTTACGTGTGGTTGGGAGAGAAAGTGCAAATCAGTGATGTAAAAAGTGATGAAACTCAGTGCTTGTACTATTTTCCTGTAGAAGCTTATTCTGTAGTCTGAGATTCATCCAGAAGAGGAATATAGAGGAACATTTTTGCTGCTGGAGAAGGTTGCTTCATGTCCAAGGAAAGTGGCTGTAAGCAATGATTTCATCCTGAGATTTTGAGAGATCCTGAGGATTAGCACATATATATACTGGACTGAAAAACAAGAAACTGGGAAATTCATTGAATTATGGGAAATAAGTGCAGGAAAACCCAGGATGGTATTACTGCCTTAACAGTAGTTAGTGGTATTCCTAGGGAAATACTGTAGAGCATTTTTTCACCAGGTGCATTGTAAACAGTGAAGGCTTAGGCACGAGAACTTTTGCAAGTCCAGCTGGAGTGAGGAGTAGTGGAAATTGTCTGCATTCATTAGTTGAAGGAAAATGAGAGGGGAAAAAGTGTGCTGTTACTGCAATCTGAATGTCTCACAGGAACAACATTGCCAAGAGTACTCTTAAAATAGGTATTGAAATGATGGTGTAGTGTTGTAGCAGCTGATATGAGTATCATTGAACAGCAGAACATACATTATTTTTCTTGATTTGCTACAAAAATATTTGGAGGAATTTTTCTAGCAATACAGGTTTCCAAAAACAGTTCTGTAATTGTATATATACTTGGTTTCTCTGAACCTTTAATATTTTGATGACTAGTCCAGCAGGAAGGAAAATTATTACATTAGTTGAATAGCAAGAAAAAATTATTGAAGGCAGGTAAAAATGTTCCTCTTGTTATGAATAATATAGTAAGAGTTACATTGGCAGGTGAATCAGGCAGTTTCTTTAATATGTAATCTGATTTTCCATACATGCTTAAAATTGTTCTGTAAGAAATTTGTCAGAAATACACTGTGCCTATAATTAAAAAATAATATACATGAAGTGTAACAGTGGAAGGTCTGCTGTTTTATTGCATGTTAGCAATCTGCAAAGTAAAATCTTAATCCATATTTTTAAATTACCATGATAGCACTAGGATCCATAACTCTTGAATATCTTTATTTTCAGGTATTTTTTTCCCCCCATTCACATTGCACACTTAGTATGGAGGAATATATTTTAATACTTAACACATTCCAGTGCATTGTGAAACATATTTAAAGCAAACCTAAAACTAATAATGCAAAAATTACAAACATCACAGTAATTCTAATGTTCCACTTCTCCTGATCAGGTACAGGGAGTTGCATATCTGGAGAGAGGTGAAAAAATAGTTTTCAATACCTCAATTTGGTAAATAAGGTTAAAACCTTTAGTTAAAACCACTTCTGTGAGCAGTTATTCCCAGTATGCATGAGTTTGCAATGACTTCTGTTTAATGACCAAGTTAGTAGTGAATTATTTTCTTGCTGTAAGCAAAGGCTACATTGCACACTTGATTTTGTTTTTCCACAGCGTGCCTCACCCTCACAAAGTAGATATAACCGCAGAATAATATTTGTCAAATGTTTCTTGGAACAGGAAAAAGTATAAATTGGATTACTTAAATGTGGAAATCCTAGTAAACACAGGCTGGTTAATACTTGTAGTTGGGAATCTTGAAGTGCTTTACAAACAAGAATGGGTATTGTACTGTGGGATTCAATTGAGGATACTGGTCCTCCCTAGGAACTGATCTGAAGAAGGAGCTGAAACGCCAGTGAAGCATTTTCTTTAGTGTCTGAAGTTTCTAGCTAAATTTTACCTTTAAGTTGTCTCTGGGAAGGATACAAGCTTGTAAATCCCTTCACTGACCTGGGACTCAATCAAAGTCTTCTCGTTTGTGAAACTTAAAAGAAATGTCAGAAAATCCATACAATGCTGCAAGCAAAAGGGTGCTCCAGATGAGTGTGTGTTGCTCATGTAGTTAGCCAGCACCTCAGCCTGTGCAATGTGCCTACAATGTTTTCACCAGACTCAGTTTCCTCCTTTGTGGTTATCCTTGCATTGAAGCCAATGGCACCCAGAAAAGCTTTGTTCTTTCCTGATAACCCCTGAGTCACCGTCACATTTATAGAAATAATGTTTAGAAATTCATCAGCTACTTAATGTAGATTTTCTGTAGCTAATGTCTCTTACAGTAGAATATTAAAATTCTAGCACCCCAATTTCCATGGCTAGGCTTGCCACATCATGTCAAGTATGTAACACAAAGAGATGGCACCGTCCCCAAGGGGGGATTGCACGGTGCTGCAGGTACCCCTCCCTGGACACTGGAGTCAAGTTACAGAAGTTTTCAGCATCCCCCTGGTTGTTCTTAGACTTTTCCTACAGCCAAGTAGGACATCTTATCAGCTTTAACTTGTTTTGGGGAAAAAAACCCCAGCATGATGGGAGAGTGGGGGAACAGGAGCAGCTGGAGATGCAGGAGGCCACAGAGCAGCACAGGGATCTGGCCAGTGGGGACAGCTGGAGGCCAGAGCCACCGATCTGCAACAGGCTTTACCTGCTTACTCTGGCTCCCAGGCACTTGGGAGCTCTGACATGAATTCCTCTCTCCCACATCAGCTTATCTGTTATTGACACAGCAATTTCAAAGGATGAATCTTTTCTTTACTAATACTACAATCATTTAAATTTGGTGGGGTTTTTTTGGTACTTTGGTTTGTTGTTTTTGGTTTTTTTTTCCTGTGGGAATCTTTAGACAGTACTTTTATTAGTTATTCTCCTCTCTTTAAAGGCAGAAACAGATACTCAAATTTTTAAACTGGAACTTTTTAGAAAAGGCTCAGCCCTCTGATGCTGTTGTATACAGCCTGAGTCTGTGCAGCACTGTCTGTTATTTCCATGATAAAATTTTGCATTTTTATGAATACCCTGTCTAAATAGAGAAAGTTTTAAACAGGTAATTTTTCCATTTCTCATTTGATCATGTGATCTGTTTGAATAGTGAATTCTTTATTAAACACAGTGATTTGTATTAAATGTTGATTGTAGAGTGGTTAGATGTTAAGCACTGTTACAAGTACAGTCCTCTATCAAAAAGTTAAGATGCCTAAACAAATTCTCAGACATTTAAACAAACTATTTATACATATAAGTAGGATTTGTTATAAACAAATGAAACAGATGTAGTTTTAACAGAGTTGTTTGGTGTTTTTTTTTATTTCCTGAACATTAATATCTATGGAAGCATTTCTGTTTGAGGATGCTGCTTCTCTTATGCTGGATTAATGGAAGGGACTGTATTATGTTATATTTCTGATAATGGGAGATATGTTTATATAAAAATATATATTTTCTTCAATCTGTTTTGATACCCCAATTCCCATTGTTTGGGGCAAATTAAAAAGAATTTTTCTCTGATTGGGGGTTCTAAAGCCTTGACATTGTTTAAATCTGATAACGAATGGCTCTGAGTTCATGTTCTTTCAGTTGTTGGCAACAAATCTAAACCTGTGTTTTTTGGATTTATGAGGATAAGTCCTGCTTTGGCAATCTTGTAGATCCTCAGGAGAATAGTTAAACAGTGATTAATCATTGTTTCTTCACTGAGTGTGCAGAAAAGAATGGAAAAGCTGCATTTCACACTTCTGAAGCAATTAATCCCCATGATCTTAGCCAGGTTTGTCTTGTAGATAAGTTGGGATACAAAACTGTACCTAATTTATCAATGTATGCATGCCATAAAGTATAAAACACACAATTTATTTCATATCATTTATAGTCAAATGTAAAAAAAGAGTGACTTTGCCATATCCAAGAGTGTTTCTTACATTACCTTCATATAAAATAAGTACCAGAGATTACAATGGGATTCCTGTTTATTGTGCACATCTGGTGCAGTCACTATGCATTTTCTCATTCACTTGCTGGCATTTTTAGTGATTGTGGCATAAATCACCTTGCTAATCAGAAACATAAGTGACGGGAAGTCATCTCCTTTTTTTGAACAATGGGAAAAAACATATGGCTTCTTAGACAGGACTTGGCTGTTATACTATTTATGTGGCATTATATTCTGTATTTAGAATTTCATATTAATTGCCATGGTTTGATTGAAGGCATGGAATGCCCTGTGGTTTTGGCCAAAGTATTTGTTTTATGGTCTACTCGTCATGCCTTCCATGCTTAATATCTGCTGTATTTGTGTGTATCAAAAAATGGAGCTGAACATGCAGGCTGTATTTTAAAATATGATTAAATGTTTTAAAATGCTTTTTAATCAATATGGAATGAATTTAGTGTGTTCTGAGTGACAGCATATAATAGAATGCTGTTATAAATTGTGTGGCATAGTAAAGAAGAGAAAAGAAATGTTTGCCCTTATAGGAAATACATATATTCTAAACTTCTCTTCCTGAAGAAGACTGTAGAAAATCAGACTAGGAGGAGGTGAGACGGTAGTTTTTGTGAGGCAAGTTTATTGATAATTGCACTTCTGAATTAAAATTCCCTGTGGGATAAAACATATAATAAGACACCAAAATTATATTAACATGTGAGGAAGATAATTGAACCCAAAAGCAATTCATGTACAATATCATTTTTGTGTATCTAGTTCTTCTTCTTACATGAATGTTTTGCACTTCATTTTGTGTCACTTATTTTGTGATTCATGACAGTGTTTACTCCTTTAGCCAAATAGTTTATTGTTAATAGTAATTACTATGAAAAATTTTTAGTAGCCTTTTGAAAGAATATATTAATTTATGGCCAGTGGTTCAGAGTTTTATTTACCATTATGTTATTTCTTTAAATAATTAATTAAACATGTAACCTAATTCAGTAGTGTTATTGACCAAATTTCTCTAACCATTGTGGAACTCGAGGTTATTGCGAAATATTGGAATACACTAATTTCTGAATTGTCAGGAGTCTGTATATCTAAAAAAGATCTTTATTCTCTGCCAGGAAACTCCTAAATAATTACAAAAATGCTGAATTAAGTATTAACTTATGATTAAGACTTTTCATAGGAGGCTCTTGAAATTAAAGGAGGTAAGTAGGATGTAAAAAGAGACCATCCCAAGTGACCAGTTATTATTGGTAACACCTCTCTGGCACTAGAAGTTCTGCCTCACTGGTAATAAAGAAATAGAAAAATAGATGGAAAAATGCAGAGTAATGCTAAAAAGCACTTGTTAAACCTTATAAAGGAGGTCTCCATCTTCTTCACTCAGGTGTGGGTCTAAATGCACATTGTAGAGATGCTGCTTTTGAAAGCTTGTCAGAAGGTATGTTTTTGCCCAAGAATTTGTCTTCTACTAGGAATTGTGAAAAATCCTGAGAAGAATGCCTGAAATTAATTGACGTGACATCCTTAAGGTTACTTATACAAAAAGAGAGGAACTTCAAAAATAACAGGACAGCACACCATCCTTTTTTTTTTTAATAGCTACTCACAGTGAGTTTTATGCTGTTTCTTACATAGTGGAACAGTAATTTCACTTAAAATTTTCAAATATGGAGTATTAGTTTAACAGGACAAATTCTTCAAAATTACTCTGACATACACAATTACCTCTATTAAGTACATTTAAATGCTATTAAAAAAAAAGGCTTATCTTTATAAAATGTCTCACTAAGTTTGATTTTCAGAAATCTCATTTTTTTAGCATTTCTTTTTCATAGTTTCTACTCACTAAAAAAAGCAGCCTTAAACAAATGTGCATGAGCTTTCTGACTCACTCAGTATTACTTGAGCATTTCAGGTGGACCTTTATGTGCACCCTTAAGTAAACAATTTAATTGAAAGCATGTTTGATTTTCCTCATGTGGTCCTAGGTTAGCCTTCTAGTTTGGATCAGGAATGTGTCTTTGAAGCAGATTGTCCCCATGTGCTTAAGTTCATACTGCAGAATTGTTCCAGAACTGGGAAAATTGATTTCTTTTGGATTTAGCTAACTTGGAAGTTGCACACCATTGGTATGTCAATGGACTTCTTTTATAATAGCTGCTAGGGGACTTTTGGTCCTGAATGTGATCAGTTCAAATTAAACCCCCCTAGAAAATGTTTTGCTTGAATGTTGGTCCTCAGGATTAACTATTTTGTTCTACCTGTCAGCCTATATTGAGCAGTTGGCACTAGCTGATGTAGATCCACATGCTGTGAATCTCATAGAGGTACCCAATGGAACTCTTACTGGTTTGTGCAAGGTTCTGACTGGTCACCAGGCTTGGAGGGGTAACACATTTATCAATGAATATATTTTTAATTATGCAAGTGGGGTTACTGCCATGAATTAGTTGATATATTTAAATACTGAGTGGGTGGCAAAGTGATCTCTTCTCCTTTGACAATAATGAAACCCAGAAGTCAGCATTAGGTGAAATGACAGAGGGCCAGAAGGGAAAGGACAAAGGAGATGCTCATAAAATTGGGAGATGGAAAGGAATGAAGCTCTTGTACAATAAATATAATCCAATATTTTCACAGGCATAAATCCACTAGTGTAGTAGTCTGTTAACGGAAAACTGTTTTATTTACTTGTGTGAATTATGGACAGAGGTTTTTACTTTATGCTTTTGTTCCTGGTATTTTAGACATTTTCTCTTGGAAAGAATTAGATGAGATATAAACTGTAGACTTAAAATTTAAGGGTCCTTTCAAAATGGATAATGGTAGAGTTTCCCTCTTCACCCTAAACCCAAGGTTACTTTTGCCCAACACAGTGTAAAAAATTGCTGTGGTAATCAGATACATTTTGATGAGACACATTTTAAAACACCAGTCAATGAGCTACAAAGTTCGCTTTCTTTGATAAATAGTCAAAAACAACTCAGGAGAGGGTTAAAGACTGTGTTAAGATAAATTCATTCTTCTAATGAGGATAGTGGATAAAATCATTTACTTCATGTTAATACAGTTATTTAAAACTTAAATTTTGAGTTTACAACCATCTGTCTCAAGGGCTAAGCTCACTATAAACTATTATAATCATTTAAATAAATAGAGGAAAAAACAATCCGTTCAATATGTTGAATCAATATGTCATGCTTTGAATATCTATATAATTTTCCTCACATTAGGATCCATGGCACATGTACGGTACAATATGGTCTATAAATAGGCCTGGAAAGAATATGACTGCAGAGAAAATCATAGTGCTCCCCAGAACTTGGTATGTCGTTTTGCCTAGCAGCCATCTTTCCCTGTAACTGGAATGTGGTTCAAAACATAACCCCATGGAATTAAAAGAAGGCAGATTTTAATGGCTGCAAGGTACCTGAGCATATCTTTGTCCTTTGTTGTGTCCAACAGAAGCAGAATCTTCATTTGATATATGCATTTCATTCTTTGCTTGGGCTTGGGAGAAAAATTGTCCTTTTCTAAAAGCTCTCACCAGGACTTTTCAGTGTTCCCACCTTGAAATGATGGAATCGTGCAGTGTTGCCATCCAGTTGGCTTGGCCAAATAAACTAAATGCACATGTCTAGAGGAGTCCACACTTGCTTTCAGCACCCAGTACAACAGTAAATGTCTGTTGTACAGAGTCGTGCATCACTATGACTCTGTATAACAATGACTCTATACTGACTTGGAAAATATGGATTGGAGCATGAGCTATAGGCCTGAGTAGTTCATCAGTGCTGATGAAAAGAAAAACAAAGAGAAGGTGGTGGCTGATGAGACATGGCTGAAATTCTTATAACTGTGGCTCTAAGAGAGATTTATAATAGCTAAGTTTCAAGTCAGCATTTTAGTCCTTTATTTTCAGCGATTTCTATTCTTTTTCTGGTAAGAATTATTTAATCATTTTTAAGCAGATTCACAGACTGTATTATGAAAATATAGTGAAAACATGGATATTGTTAAAATAAGTGGCTTTGCAATATTTAAGATAGTATGTATACAGTCTAAAAACTCTGAATAAAGAACAGCATCCAAGTTTGTGTAACTGAAAATACCAGCTCAATTATTGTAAACTGCCAGCGTACTTCTGTCACATAGGAAGAGTAAAATTATATCTGTGTTGCAGGAATAGGGCAAAGGACAGCAGTGAGGGAGTGGTAGAAGCAGAGTAGGCCCTAAAGCACATTCTGGGTCTCCAGTCCATTAACTGTATAAATTGAGAAGCTGCCATGTTCTTCTCAGTTATGGAACAAGAAATTCCTTGAGGCTTTGCAATGACATCACAAACTATTAGAGGTTTGGTTTTGATATCACTACAATTCCTTTATGAAGTCATGGCCCAGTAATTAATTTTTCATCTGTATTTATGCTGAAAATAAATATTCTTTGGGCTAGATGGATGGATGAAGCTTCTTTATGTTCTATTCCTCAATTTTAGAAGTAGCATACCATCTCAAGGATATTTAAAAAGATATATATGCACTATTTCTCTTATCATGTTCTGCTGTTCTGAAGTTGAATCTAAATTAAAGCAAGTCAAATGTGTATCTGTTGTGTGGATAGAGAATATTGGGGTTAGAAGAGAGTGTTGAAGATAAGAAATCTGGGTTCTTGTTTCTCATGTGTCACTGACTGAGGCCATGTGAGCCGGTAAGAGCCAAGGCTTGATTGAAACCATATTGAAATCTTTGTGTGCCTCCCTTGAAAGAGTTCCACATGAACACAGGAAAGCACAGTGCTCCATATATGTGGAATATTTTACACCCTGGGAGCCTTGACATATGGTTGTGGGTGTCACCTATCATCCATGTGACTCAAACTCTATATCCATAAGATGGGGGAAATGCTTTGTAAGGTAGTTCAACTCAGCACTATTTGGAAATCATTGTGGTTTTCATAAAGAATGAAGGTGTGTTGGGTTTCTTCCTGAAACAGTAACAGTCTGTTGACTGATGGGCACTGTTAAACACCTAGAATCCAATTCCTGGTCAGAATGCAAATACTCAAAATTCCTAGTACAATAGTATCTACTGTGCTACAATAATACTAGGTAAACTCTAATCACTTGCATGCTTGGAACACTTTTAACATTTTGTGTAATTCTGTTCTCATTTTTATTCCTATTTCTCTCCTTTTGATATAGTATTTAAGAAAATCTGGATCATCTTATTAAGTTAGATGAAACACCTTTTTTAGCTTTTTTTTTTTTGCTAGATGGCTCAGGCAAATTGCATGGTTTCACTCTGAAGTTCAAAATTCTGTAAGTAGAATGTAAAAATATCTTAACTTTTCTAGACATTCTTTAGTTTCTTCAGCAGCAAAAATACACATTTGTTTATCTGGATCTGTTCAGACTTATGCATGCTAAGACCCATTTGAAAGCTGAAGTCTCTATGTAATTTATTTTCAGTGTGTAGTGTAAACTGTTGTGCTGTATATACATTTTATATTTATGTCAGAAAAGGGTTGCAGAGGGGTACTTTAAAACCACCTTTTCGGCTCTAAATAGCTATTGTGTACATATGGTAAGGTACTGCTGCTTAACAATTAGTAACTGCTTTGATGAAACTAAATTACATGTTTAAGTTCCCATCAGGAAGTCGCTTCACATATCTGTATTAATGTATTCAAGGCTCGAGAAGGAAAGTTAATTTTCCAGCTTAAATATTTAATTCAAGCTTAAAATTTAGTCTGTAATTAGAGCTCCCAAATGGCAGGAACATGGAGTATTTGTCCATTTTAATTAGATTGTTGTTTACCTATTAATTATATATCATATCTTGTCATATAGTTTTGATGGTAACAGATGGTGCTAGGAGTTAGTAAGGGTTTGAACAAAATAAGATTTCACATGATTTATTAAGTTGCACTTTATTAGTGAGTGGTCTGCTTTTGTCAGGTTATTCTGTGGAAGAAGAAGTTTGAAACATTTCACTAATTTTGGTGATTACTCTCTATGTGAAAATACCGAACTTAAACAACAATTCCAAAAGGTGTATTCTTTTTTTCTTTTAGAGGAAGTTGTAATAAACCTTGTATTTCTCCAAAATTATAGTCTCTATACTATGCACATGACAGTAAGCTTACATCTTTCTTTTTTCTTTTCCTAAATTTTTTGCATACGATTTTTTGGGAGCAATACCTATTTTATCTGCAAAGAGTACTGCAGTTGTTTCAGAAGTGAAAGATCTGATTCAACTATAAACAGCTTCTGTACAGAGTACATTTTCAAATTTTAGTGGCTGAAAAACCCAGCATATACATTTGTTCATTGGTGCTTCCTAAATACCAATGTATATGCATACACAGCCATCTCTCCAGCAATCATTTAAATGTAGAAGGTAACTGAGATTTTTCAGAGTTCTGTAGCTGGACCAGCCACACCATCTATCTTCACCCAGTACGTGAACTTTTTTCCAGTTCTTTGCCAATATCTACTGCTGATGCAGTTTACCTAGATTCTTGAGTCTTGTATAAAATGTGATAAATGACATACTTATGTCTTCTATCAACAGATGTTTTGATGGAATTAGTGTAGGTTACCCCCCCACTGGAAGCCATGTGTACACATCTGGGAATCATGTGGTACCTTACTCCTGATATTTTGGAGTTCTCACTTAAATAGTCCCTTTTAAGACTTGGGGAGAGGAGCAGGAAAAAAAATTAAAATAGTGCAAATCTCTTCTGAGTTTTGGAACATTAAAAAAAGAGAAAGAAAGAGACTTAAAGAAATTTCAGTTAGCTTAATGACACAAGTGAAAAAGGGAGAAAGTCAAAAAGATACTTAAGTAAATAAGATTGTATAGCGCAGGTTAAAGCAAGAACATGTTATTTCTTGAAAAAGAGAGCCTTAAAATGTGCTTGAGATGTTGCTGAACAACACTGGTAAATGGACAGTGGCTTTCTCTGTGGGGAGTTTGCACAGTGAAACTAATCAGCAATGGAGCTTAGCAGTGCGGTGTTTGTGGGTGGTTTGGTAGTGATTCAGGAGTGTTTGAGCCTTTAATTCCACTTTATCATAGATCATTTGATCTATTCTAATTTTGGTCACCGGAGGGAAGAGATCAACAAGTTCCTTAAGTCCAGGTCAATTCAGCAGCTCTCTGTTACAAAGCTGAGTAAATAAATCATTATTTTGTGGCAGACCAGTCTCCTGTTTTCACTAGTTGCTTTCATGATACCTTGATAGCTTAATCCCCTTGGGGAACAATATTATCTGAATAGATGAAGATCCTTTTCCTGTAATCCTCCCCTTTTTTTATAAACTAATTACATACTTCTGTTTTCCTTCTTCCTTCCTATTTTCCCTCTGTCAAGTTAAAAAAACATGCACGATCATCAGAACTGTACCTGTTTCTTGACATTGACCATGACTTCAAAGAGATGGTAAGAGTCAAGAGTTTTGCTAGTGAAAAGTAAACAGATGGCCGCAGTACACACACTGATTTCGAGGCTTGCTTCAGTGGGCGACTTGACAAACAGTAGATCTACAAAACTGCCTCCTTGTTCTGGCACTCGCTTTGTCCTCACACCAGCAGCAACAGATGCTTGATGCTGACACTAGTTCAGTTTTTCCCCACATAACTTTGGTCACATACTCTGAGTTGGATTTACTGTGACCTCTCTCTTGTTTCATAATTGTCCCCATCAGCATGATTGCTACCTTAAAAAGTATTGATAAGTATGTCTGTGTTCAAATCAACTGGAGGTGGGGTGAGTAGGGGGAGGTGTTTGGGAGTGTGTATGTATCTTGGATGTGTTCCCAAGCCGAGGATCGTTTTATCACCACCTACATCTAAAAAAGAACCACTATGCTGAAATTGTGCAGTTTGATTAGCTAGGAAGAGCTAAGTGACTTGGCCTATTGCCTCTTCTATGTGTGAAAAGATTACCTTCTAAAAATGCGACCTTTTATCCTCTTTTGCTCAGATCCTGGATTTTTCCCTGTGATTTGTAGAGCTGTGTTAATAACACAGAAAACGGCATTCAGTTGTTAGCGATTGAGGTATAAGTGATTACAAAAACATTATCACAAGATAGAAGTAGTAAAAATATTCTACTTGCTGAGCTTGCACCATCAGAATTTATTTATACATTTTATGCAAAAATACAGGGTTAATTTTTTATTCCTTTGACCCTGTATATCAAATGTGATAAAATATGCTATCCTGCAGCTAAAAGCAGATGGAAAAATAAATTGAAGAACAGCGTTTAACTGCAGTCTTATCCTAGTTCATATAAAAATATTACAAAAATAAAACAGAGACATAACTGGGTCATTGAAATGTTCTTTAAGAAAGCCTGCTTACGCAACAAAATTACCCCATTTTCAAATGCTGTGGTTCATAACATTCGAGAAAAAAAAAAAAGAAAAGGATTTTGAAATATAGTAGCATGAATTTTGTTTTTAAATTAGTTTATACTCTTTGGAGTCAATCATTCATTGAGAATTTTTTTTTGTTTGTTTCTTTTGCAACATTATAGAAGTAGTGGGCCTGCATTAAAGCTTTCTTATGGCCATTTGAGGGTTTTGAGTCATCGCTTCTAATTTATTGCAGTGCCTAGCAGAGCTTCAGCAGTACTCCCTACTATTCTTTGGAATATCAGTGCCATTTGTAGTTTCCATAAAAATTCTCTTTCCATGCTTGACTTTATAAGTAGATTTTGAAGAATAAGGTGAAAAATACACAATTCAGTAAAATCTGTTAGTATGGATGCTCTGATAGTGAATGCAGCTAACAGTAACATTCTGTAATTCATCAACTCTCGGCCAAGTCTCCCTCAGGTACCAGACCGAGAAGCACTGAGTCTCCTCTGCAGAGTTACCTGTTTCTCTCCATCATTAGCTAAGCAACTTCAGCCTCTACTCTGAGTCCTTAAAGCCTAATTTGACTTAGAAATCTTAAGGAAGCCTAAGTTAGGCAGTTTTAATAACACCAGGAGTGTAAATGTGAACACCAGATAATCATGTAGTAGCGTCAGAGTGAAGCTTATTGTTTATGCATATGGATATTTATATAAGAGAAGTGGACTTCTTACAAAAATGACTGCAAGAAAGAAAGCAAGATTCATAGAAGATGAGTAATAAAATGCCATTCATCAAATATGTAACCTTTATCAGTGCCTGTAATACAACAGACCTAGCTGGTTTATAGCACTGTGTGGGAGAAATGGCTCAACCTAAACTGTTTGTGTTGGGGATACTAATGCCATTACATTTGATTTCATAAAATTCACTGCTTTGGTGGTCATTCATAAGGGTGCTATCCACACAATCCCATGATGGTGACTACACAAACCATACAGGGTGGGCAGTAAAATACCAATATGAAGAAAAAATGTGCTGCCAAAAGATAGTTGTTCTGGTACAGAACAGTCAGGTTAAAATTCTTTCAGAAGAAAAACTTGTCTTCACTGAATATAAGAGTGCTTTATCATAGTTCTTTAAAGGAAAATGAAAAGCATATGATAAACCTTTAATACATGCTGTCAAATTGTCTACAAAAATGGCCCATGTGTTGAAAGAATAAGTATCATATAAGGAGACAAGTACTTAACAAAGAGACTTCTTTTCATCTCTAGTCCCCTTTTTCAGATTTAGCTGTTGCTGCTATAGCTAAGGTCAGCATCTATATAAATAAATAGTAGGATT